>NW_016808858.1:653611-701599 GCF_001698545.2 Rhinopithecus bieti
TATTCTAAATAAATTTAAAATAAATTTTATATATTGCTCAAAATCAAAATAAACAAAAGATATTACAGTAACAACAACAAAAAGTTCTATTAAGGTAAACTAGAGAAAGTCAGGGTTCAATTGAACAGAAATAAGGAAATTTCTAAATGGCTCTAACTCTGAAAATTAGAGAAGATTGTCTTCAGATGATAATGAGGGGTTTATTCAAGGGGCTTAAACAAGGTTGTTGTTAGAGAAAAGTGAAAAATCATTTGGAGAAGACTGCAGAGTATTACATTTATGTGGATCCTAAGGCTCTTTCTATCTGTAATTCCAATGCTAAGGTACTTTTCCTAAAAAAAAAAAAAGAAAAAATGTAATTCTTAAATGTGTGCTAAATTATCTGTGGGTTGGCATAATAGATACTCCCAAGCCCTGGCCTATACAACAAAGCAATTACAATGATCTGTGCCTTTGGGGTTGGATAATCACAGAGTAAAGAGAGATCACAGAGTTAGTTAGACCAAAAACATGAATGGCACCTAATAATGGAACACTTTTATACTACATATGAATGCATTGAACCCTTTCAAATGTAATATAAGAAAAAAAAAGAAGGTAAATTTTTACTTGATGATTGTGCATGAGATTGCATATGTCCTTGCCCTGTTATTTAATTGACTATACAACCTTAGGCATGTCTCCTTCTTTCTATGACACAGGTTTTTTTTTTACCAGGAAAATCTAACAATCTGCAAGTGTGTGCCAGAGTGAGTTGCTATCTCTTTCAGCTTCTTCTGTTTAGGATCCTCCTCTTTTAACTCTTTAACTCTAGAGGATTCCTTAATCATCCCAGGATCCTTTGGTTTCTCACTCAGCTGGGAATACCTTTGATCTGGCAGGATGCTTTTACTCCACAAAAATAACAAACTAATGTCTACAAATAAATCTTCTCAGAAAAGTGTTTTGAAAATTTTGATCCTGATTGATTAATTGGCAGGCTGTTGTATCAGGTTAGAAGTTGAAGCCCAGGAGACTGAGTTAAAATTTTGACTCTGTCATTTACTAGACTGTATTTTTGGGCAAGTCATTGAACTTTTAAAATTTTTTTTTTTTTTTTTTTTTTTTTTAGCTGGAAAAGGAATGGTAACATTACTTACCTCATAGGTTTAAAAAGTAGAGTGTTTGGCTCAGAACACACACTCAATATATGCTAGTTATGTAAATGGATTATTTTGAAAAACAAAAAGTGGTAAATCACCTTTTCCTGAGTCTGCTTCATGCCCTTAGAGGCCAACTCTGATAATTTATTAATGGGTTAATGTTATACTCAAACCTAGTAGTGCGAGGATAGACTCAAAGCAATCCTGTATTCCCAGAAATTGTTTGCAAAATTTTAAGTATGTTGTTCTTGAAAGAATATCTATAAATTTTGTCTGAGTCTTGAAGGGATGATTGTTCCAATAAAGATTAAGAACCCCTTGCAACATAATTGAAGGATTATGAATAAGGCAGCCATGTTCTGCCTGATCCATCAAGGTTTCCCATTGGAATAGAGCTGGACCTTCTGAGGTATCTCCTCCCTTCCTGGTTTGTGGAATGGGTTTGGGTACCTGACATAAAAACTCTTGAATTGGAAGGAGCTACAGTCATCAAATTCTATCAACAAGTCCCAAGCTGATGTCAGTACTCTAGAGATGCACATTTGGAATAATAAATTCCTGTGCAGATATCTGGGCCCATGCCTTGATATGAGCCTAAAGACTGAACTCATTGGTCAACCTGCCCGTAAAAGATTTACAACTGTGAAGTTTTGTTTGGCCCTGAGAAAATGCTTGTATTTTTTCCTTCATGGATATACGGAAGAGCCAAAAAGTAGAAAACAACATGTGAAAAGTCAGCTTATTTTGGCAAACAGCCTAGTTATAGCAATATTCTTCAAGTCTGTAGAATAGAAAAAAAAACCTAGGTTTTTCACTTGGCTGTATGACCTGAAACTAGCTATTACTTATAAGTCTGGTATGTGAAATAGTAACAGCTGCATTTGGGATAAGCTCCAGCTCATCTTAGAATATGGAATATAGAAGTGTGCTAAACCAAGGTTGCTGACAGAATGTGTGGGCACATGTGGTGCGAGTTGTTGAGGATTTATGAACCTCTTGGCAGGGTCAACTACAAACAGAGTGTACAGACAGCTTTCCAAGCACAGTTGTTAAGTATGAACTATTGCTAGAAAAGCACTGAGGGACCAAAGGACCCTATTGTTTTGATACAAGGCTGAGTGAAGACTCAACCCTGCTACACCTCAAAATACCATTTCAATGGAATGATTCCTTATAGATTAAAAGTGTCTACAAGTCTTAAATGACTGTGTTGAGTCATTTAAGAATTTGCAGTAGAAGATAAATGTGAATTCTGGTGAGTTCTGGGTACTTAGTGATTTCTCTGGGGACTGACCTATAATTATGAGTTTATGTTCTTCAAGTTCCTCTATAAATAATGAAAGGTAAAGTTTCAAAGAAAAAACAATTTAGTCCTTAACAAGGAAGAAAGTGATCCAGCTGGAGAATAATAAAATAAAATATGACTTATAACTCACTTGCTGTAGGTACAGCAAACAACAGAACAGAACCTCAGCCCCATTTCTGGATTACTAGAAATCAAATTGTTCCTATTTCAGAATAGTTCTATTGCACAAGAAAATAGCCGAATACAGGGAATAACATGACAAGCATGCACAGAGAAACCACAGAGATGATTTTTATTTATCTATGATCATGTGAGGTTCTTGTCTCTTAGTTTAGGTGTCTGAAATGTGATAATTCCCAAAGCACATTTTGGACATCAGCACCAATGCTTTTTTCCTGGCACAGGAAATGGGGCTTCTTCTCTCTCTATCTTTGCTCATTTGGGATGTCAGGGAAGGGGAAACATGACCAGGAATCCTAGATTAACCACAAAGGAGAGAAAGAGACATTTCAGGATCAAGTGTTGGCTGTCGTTCAGTCTCTACTGTCTAGAGGAGAATCGTAACAATACCTTCCTGGAGAGTCTCCGTTCTCGTCGAATAGGATCGTATCTCCAGAAACCCCAGTAAAATTGGTTTTCATCAGGGACTCCAAAAGTTTCCGTCCATCAATTGGCTTCATTGCATCACAGAGTCCTGCATAGCCTGGGCAGAGGGACATCTGCATGTTGTGGAGCCCATAGGCCATCGAATAGATGGCGTTGATCACAAATCCCATTTTGGAATCCTGAACATGATGTGTTTTCAGAGTCAGAGAACCTGTTGGGAAACAAATTAAGCATAACTTTGAGATACAAATCTACTCTCGCGATATTCCTGGGTACTGAATAATGGGTTGCCTGTAATTAGAGAATGCACTGGAGCAAATTTATCAGAGTTAGAACCATGGGTAATACTGAGAAACAGTACCAACATAACAGGCCTATTATCTTCTGTATTCAGGTTTTTCTTCCAAAACTCTGAAAAAAGTTCTAAATCACCAACAGTAGCAAGATTCACTTTCTTCCATAACCAACTCTAAGTATGAATGCAGGATAGAATTGTATTTCTGTACCACAAAATGTATCTTAAGGACAGATTCATTTCATTAGTATCAGCTGTGATAATATACCATTTTGGTTCAGAAGTCCTCAACAAACCTCCAGTTTCTAAACTATTATGTTCTCTTACCTGGCAATATTCCACCATCGATATAAATTTACCTATTTAGATTTATCGCCCAGTACTTCTAATCTCAAAGCATATGCTCTCTATAAACTGGCCTATTTGAAAGTTATAAAATATAACATTTAAACTCCTTTAATTCATTAATTAATTCAGTAAACATTTATTAGAGTCAGAATATGCACAAAGCTGTGTAATTTATCATCTAGGGAAAAAAAGAAGATTTGAATATGGAGCTTGTACATAGGAAACTAGTCCAATAACAGAGATAAATTATGCAAATACAGTGAAAGGTAGAAGATAATAAATCTGTAAAACCTGTGGAGGTAAAATCTATAGAGGCCCAAAGGAGTGAGATATATCCCTTCCAATAGAAGGTTCTTGGGAACTAAGGAACTACAGGAACTAAAGTTTGTTATTGATGATTGATTTGACAAATATGGACTTAGTGCCTATTATTTCTAACTGCTTAGAATTTGCTCCGAGTGAGGGACATCATGCTGAACAAGACAGACGTGATTCTTGCTCTCATTTACTTAGAGTCTAGAGGGCAGATGAGCATCTATCTAAGCAGGCAATTACAATGTGTTTTGATAAGGGCTGAGATAGGACTGAATAGTGAATCAGACCTGGAAGCTCTCTGAAGCTGAGCTTTAGGCTAAATATCAATCAGATGAAGGGGGAGAAAGAGTGATCCAAGCATTTTTGAAGAATAACAGATAAGATAGAGCATGCTATGTTTGGGAGACTTTAAGGAAATCGATGACCAGCACAGAGAGTAGGAGGTAGGAGAAAGGAGAGAGCTGAAATGGTAGAGGAAGGTAGAGATGATCAAGCCATGTTAAGATTGCTGCATTTTGGCTAGGCGCAGTGGCTCACGCCTGTAATCCCAACACTTTGGGAGGCCGAGGCGAGTGGATCACTTTAGGTCAGGAGTTCAAGAACAGCCTAGCCAACATGGTGAAACCCCGTCTCTACTAAAAACACAAAATTAGCTGTGTGTGGTATCGCGTGCCTTTCATCCCAGCTACTCAGGAGGCTGAGGCATGAGAATTGCTTGAACCTGGGAGGTGCAGGTTTCAGTCAGCCAAGATGGCACCATTGCACTCCAGCCTGAGCAACAAGAGGGAAAGTCAGTCAGTCTCAAAAAGAAAAAAAAAAAAAAAAAAAAAATTGCTGCACTTATCATAAGAGAATTGGGATCCACTGAAGTGTTGAAGCTAGGGAGGGACATGATCAGATTTCTGTTTTAGAAAGACTATTCTGACTACACTGTGAAGAAAGGTTTAAAGGGCTGTAGGAGTAGGGCTGTCAGGGAAACTCATTAAGAGGGAATACAGTGATCCCAATGACAGAAGAAAACGTTCTTGCCTGTGGTAGAGGCCACGATTATGGCAAAGGTGTCTAGGAAGTGAAATCTATATCCAGGTCTCGTGATTGTAGAATAAATAGGGTTAAGACATATAGGAAAAGTGTGGTAAAAAAAAAAAAAAAGGTGAAAGAAAATGCTGAGGTAAAGCCAGAGCTTATCATTTTGGAAGAAATGTTTCCTTTAAGATAGTTTCCACCCCCCCCCAAACAACAAACAACAACAACAACTCTCCAAAGATAGTATGGTGCTTTATGGCTTCCCAAATTGTAGAGGCCTATTATCTCCATCTTGATTGCTGGCCCAAATACTGACACCTTAAATTTCCCCAGTAGAGAGTCTCCCTAGAGAAACTGGCATCGTTCATTCTGACGTAATATAAGACGGGAAATCCTGCTTCCATCTCAGGACTAGACAATGGTCCCAGGCTACACTCTAGGCAAATTTTACAATTTCCTTCCCCACACAGACGGGATTTGTATTTCTTCACACTGCTGGAAATTCCATTATTCTAGTTGCCAAGTCAAACACTTTTGAATCACTTTTGACTCCTCTTTTTCCTTCATACCTTCATAACTCTTATTTATCTTCAAAATTTATGTGGAATTAGACTACTTAGCACTAATCTACTTCTACCAGACTCAGTATGTATCCTCCCCTGTCTAGATTATAGCAATAGTCTTCTAACTGGTTTCCTACTTTCTCCTTTTGCCCATCTTCCTTGCACTCCAGCCTGTTTTTAGCATAATAGCCATAATAATTCCCTTAAACAGAAGTCAGATCATGACAATCCTCTGATCAAACTTCCCAGTGACTTTTTTCTTATTACTAAAAGTAAAAGCCAAAGTCCTTGCAATGGCCTTCAAAGACATACAGAAGCCTGCCTCATGGTATTTCACCCCCTTTTCCTTTGACTCAATCTCTTAATATTCTTCCCATAAATTATTCCACCCTAGACACACTGACCTTCTCCTACATCTTCAAATATGCTAGGCATGCCCCTGCCTCTGAGCCCTTGTAATTGCTGAGTCTTCTACCTGGAATGCTCTACCCACAAGATTTGTGCAGGACAGTTCTCCAAATGGCCTTGGACTGACCAAGTTTTCCTCCCTTTCTTGCTTGTAGTTCTCAACAGTAACTGTATGATGATCTGATAATGTAATTTATTGAGATAGAGAGAGACTGGCTAGAAGAGCCTAGGCTCTGTTTCAGTCTCACCAGAACAGAATGTCCTTCAAAGATTTAACACAGTAAGTCATGTGACCCCAGGATATAACACCCAGTGCAGGCTGCTTTCCAGGGTCCCTTGTCTGCTATGCAAGTGGGTTACATGCAGTTGAGACTCCATCCACCCTAGGCAGCTTTCTGAGCCTTGGGGGAGCAGCTCACAATGAGTCCTAGGCTTCTGATGTTTTTTGCTGCCTATCTGTAAGTAATAAACCCATTTCACATAACTTGCATATGAGTATGTTCTGTCACACAAGTTGGTAACCAGTGCATAGTAAGCTTGCTTCACAAGTCACAGAGCATGTTTCCTTCCCAATTTATGACTTTACTCAGGCATTATCCTCTCTGTGAGACCTTCTCTGGATATCCTGTCTTAATTGCATCTCTCCCTCCCCCAACCAATACTCCCTATCTTCTCTTGTGACATTATTTTCACCTTACCAATACCTAACATATTTTATAGATTTATCTTATTATCTTGCTTATTGGCTATCTCAAACACTACTCACTAAAATATAAGCTCTATAAAAACAGGGAGTTGTTTTGGTTTGTTTGTTTTGTTTTGTTTTGTTTTGACATGGAGTCTGGCTCCATCATCCAGGCTGGAGTGCAGTGGCGAGATCTTGGTTCACTGCAAGCTCTGCCTCCCAGGTTCGTGCGCTGGGACTACGGGCTCCCACCACCACGCCCCAATAATTTTTTTTTTTTTTTTTATTTTTAGTAGAGACGGGGTTTCACCATGTTAGCCAGGATGGTCTTGATCTCCTGACCTCGTGATTGGTCCTGCTGGGATTACAGGCATGAGCCACGGCACCTGGCCCTGATACTTTCTTTTTCGTTCTCTACTCCGTGCCTAGAACAATGTCTGGCACACACTTGGCCACCAATAAATATTTGGTGAATGAATTAAATTAACAAACTGTCTTCTCTAGACTACCCTTCTATTTTACTTTTTCTCCCTAATCCTATACTAATACTAGTTCTAACCATTTTCTTCCTCTTACTTTTATTTAGGTTCAGGGGTAAATGTGCAGGTTTGTTACATGAGAAAATTTTGTTGCTGAGGATTGGTGTATAAATGATCCTGTCATCAAGGTAGAGACCATAGTACCTGATAGGTAGCCTTCTAAACCATAGCTGCCTACCACCCTTCCTCTTCAAGCAGTCTCCAGTGTCTGTTATTTCCATATTTACGTCCATGTGTATTCAATGTTTAGTGCTCACTTATAAATGAGAACATGTAGTTTTTGGTTTTCTATTCCTGCATTAGTTCACTCAGTTTTTGAGTTTTGAGCTTGATTCATGTTGCAGCAAAGGACATGATTTTATTCTTTTTTATGGCTGTGTAGTATTTCATGGTGTATATGTACCACATATTCTTTATCCAGTCCACCACTGATGGACATCTTGGTTGATTCCATGTATTTGCTATTGTGAACAGCACTGTGATGAACATATAAGGGGATGTGTCTTTTTCACAGAATGAATGCTTTTCCCTTGCATATACACTCAATAGTGGAATTCATGTCTGTTCATATTATTTGCCCATTTTTAAATGGGATTGTGTTCTGTCTGTTGATTTAAGTTCTTTACACATTCTGGATATTAGACCTTTGTTGGATACATAGTTTACAAATATTTTCCCCAATTCTGTGGGTTGTCTGTTTACTCCACTGATAGTTTCCTTTGCTGTGCAGAAGCCCTTTGCTTAATTAGGTCCTATGCATCAATTTTTGTTTTTGTTGCAATTGCTTTGGGGAATTTAGTCATAAATTCTTTGCTAAGGCTAATGTTCAGGATGGTATTTCTTAGGATTTCTTCTAGGGTTTTTATAGTTTTAGGTCTTACATTTAAGTCTCTAATCCATCTTGAGTTAATTTTTGCATATGGTGACTGGTAGGAGTCCAATTTCAATCTTCTGCACACAGATAGCCAGTGATCCCAGCACCATTTATTGGATAGGAAGTCCTTTCCCCATTGTTTGTTGTTATTGACTTTGTTGAATATCAGTTCAGTATAAGTATGTGGTTTTGTTTCTGGGTTCTATGTTCTGTTTTTCTGGCCTATGTGTTTTTCTACCAGTACCATGCTGTTTTGGTTGCTGTAGTCTTGTAGTATAGTTTCAAGTTGGGTAGTGTGATGCCTCTGGCTTTGTTCATTTTGCTTGATTTGAGGTCTTTTTGGTTCTATATAAATTTTAGGATAAATTTTTCTAATTCTGTGAAAAATGAAAGTTTGGTAGAAATAGCAGTGTATCTGTAAATTATTTTGAGTGGTATTGCCATTTTAACAATATTGATTCTTCCTAACCATAGGCATAGAATATTTTTCCATTTGTTTGTGTCATCTCTGATTTCTTTCAGCAGTGTTCTGTAATGCTTATAGAGATTTTTCACTTCCTTGGTAAGTAGTATTCCTAGTTATTCCTTATTATATTTTTCTTTTTTGGCTATTTTAAATGAGATTGTGTTCTTGATTTTGCTCTGAGCTTGGACATTATTGGTTTACAAAATGCTACTGATTTTGTACGTTGATTTTTGTATCCTGAAACTTTACTGAAGTTGTTTATCAGTTCTAGAAGCCTTCTGGTGCAATCTATGGGGTTTTCTTGGTATAGATTCATATCGTCTGCAAAGAAAAGTAGCTTGACTTCGTCTCTTCCTATTTGGATGCCCTTTATTTCTGTCTCTTGCCTGATTGTTCTGCCTAGGACTTCCAGTACTACATTGAATACAAATGAAGAGAGTGGATATTCTTGTCTTGTTCCAATTCTCAGAGGGAATACTCCCAGCTTTTCCTGTTTAGTGTGTTGGCTGTGGATTTGTCATAGATGGCTCTTATTATTTTGATGTATGTTCCTTTGTTGCCTAACTTGTTCAGAGTTTTTAACATGAAGTGATGTTGAATTTTATGGAAGGCTTTTTCTGCATCTATTGAGATGATCATGTGGTTTTTGTTACTTCTGTTGTTGTGGTAAATCACATTTATTGATTTGCATATGTTAAACTAACCATGACTCCCAGGAATAAGGTCTACTTGATGGTGGTTAATTAACATTTTCATGTGCTTCTGAATTCTGTTTGCTACTATTTTTTTGAGGATTTTTACATATATGTTTATCAGGAATATGATCCTCTTGTTTTCTTTTATTGTTGTGTCTCTGCCAGGCTTTGATATCAGGATGATGCTGGCTTTGTAGAATGAGTTAGGGAGGAGTATCTCCTCCTTGTATTTTTGGAATAATTTTAGTAGGACTGATACTAGCTCTTCTTTGAACATCTGGTAGAATTTGGCTTTGATTCTATTGGGCCCAGGACTTTTTTCAGCTGGGAGGCTTTTTATTTCTGATTCAATTTCACAATTTGTTATTAATCTGTTCAGAATTTTCATTTCTTCCTCGATCAATCTTGAGAGTCTGGGTGTTTTCAGAAATTTACCTATTTCTCCTAGGTTTTCTTGTTTGTGTGCATAGTGATGTTCATAGTAGTCTCTGAGAATATTTTGTATGTCTGTGGGGTCAGTTGTAATGTCACCTTTGTCATTTCTAATTGTGTTTATTTGGATCTTCTCTTTTTTTCTTTATTAACCCAGCTAGCAGCCTATCAATCTTATTTAATCTTTCGAAAAACAAACTTTGTGTTCATCAATGTTTTGTATGGATTTTCACATCTCAATTTCAATCATTTCAGTTCTAATTTTGATTATTTCTTATCTTCTCCTAGCTTTGATGTTGTTTTGCTTTTGTTTTTCTAGTTCCTCTTCCTTTGCTAGGTGTGACGTTAGGTTGTTAATTTGAGATGATTCTAACTTTCTGATGTAGGCATTTAGTGCTATAAACTTTCCACCTAACAATGCTTTAGCTATGTCCCAAAGATTTTGGTATGTTATGCTCCTGTTTTCATTAGTTTCAAAGAATTTTTTGATTTCTGCTTTAATTTCTTTTTTTATCCCAGAGTCATTCAGGAGCATATGGTTTAATTTCCATGTAACTGAATGGTTTTGATAGATTTTCTTAGCAATGATTTTTAATTTTTATTTTGCTGTGGTCTGAGGGTGTGTTGGGTATGATGTCAATTTCTTTGAATCTGCTTGGACTTGCTTTATTCCTGAGCACATGCTCATCTTAGAATTATGTGCCATGTGCAGATGAGAAGAATATATATTTTTTGGTTTTGGATGGACTGTTCTGTAGATGTGTAATTAGCTCCAACTGGTCAAGTGCCGAGTTTAAGTCCAGCATATCTTCATTAGTTTTATGCCCTGATGATACATCTGACATTGTCAGTTGGGTGTTGAAGTTCCCCAAGATTATTGTGTAGCTTCCTAAATCTCTTCATAGATATCTAAAAACCTGTTTTATGAATCTGGGTACTCCAATGTTGGGTACATATACATTTAGGATAGTTGAGTCTTCTTGTTTGTATTGTAACTCTTACCATTATACAATATGTATGTTGTCTTTTTAAAAATTATCGTTGGTTTAATGTCTGTTTTATACAAGAAAAGCTACCCCTGCAGTTTTTTGTTTTCCATTTGCCTGATAGATCTTTCTCCATGTCTTTAGTTTTAGCCTGTGGGTGTTGTTAGTTGAGACAGGTCTCTTGAAGTTAGCAGACAGTTGGGTCTTGCTTCTCTATCCAACTTGCCATTTTATGCCTTTTAAGTGGGGACATTAGCCCATTTACACTCAGGATATAAATTGATATGTGAGAATTTGATCCTGTTATTGTGCTAGTAGCTGCTAACCATTTTTAAAGGATCCAAGAACACTTCCTTCATGAAGACCACCATGATTGCAGATATTAAAATTAAGTTGCACTTTGAACTCTGGATCATTTTCTCTAGACCTTTCTCTGACACTCTATATTCCTTATTATAGAATTGTGGAAATACTTTAGGGGAGCAGAGTTGGAAACATTCATTTCCTAGGTCAGTCTTATACTTACCTTTCCCTATTTAACATGCTAAGTAAAGAAGAGTTTTCTCACTTGATTGATTCTATTACCAGAAGACTGTGTATTCAGTGGCAATCTCTGAGGCCACACTTAGGTGCTTTACCTTGACGCTAAGCCATGGTCTGCAACTCAGCCTCCCAATCACTATCAGAGTACAGCAGTACATGTTTTTCTGACTGTTATAAAAGGTGTTGGTTTGAGTCTCATTCTTTTATTTTTCTCTCTTATGAACAGGGTATGGAGATCTATATTTGAATCCTGTTCTGTGTCTTCCTGGCTCTGTGACTTGGACAGGTTACTTCAGTTACTTAACATTCAGTTTAATCATCTGCCAAATGATGACCCTCATTTTACAAGAATGATATGAGAATTAAATGTTATAGAAAAGTCATAAGTATCTCACACAGAGCCTGGCACAAGATGCTTCATAAGTAGTAACTATATCAAAATGTAAATCATACTAACCTTTAGTAACTATATATTTCTGGTCAAGACTTTAGAGTATAAAAGTAAGTGAAAGGTCTCACCTGATGTGATACCCATTAGACTCTCAGGCAATCACTGTTTAGCTTTTATTTCTGATTTTTATTTATGCCTTGTCCACAATAGACAGCAACTGGCACAAAGGCAAATTTGAGCCTTTTTAATTTGTAAATTAAATCACAGTGTTTAGGGCATGGTTACTATACTGTTTATTGAATTGAATGGGGAAAATATTGACAATTTGCATTTGTTTGGCACTTTTCAGCATAATTTTGCATTTATCTGTTATGTGCCTCAACACTGCAAGATAGACATGGACAGCAGAAATTATCCACACTGTATATATAAAGAAACTGAGCTGTAGACAAGTGAAGTCGATTTCCCATGGTCACTCAGAGAGTACAACTCAAAAGTTGACAGAAACTTCTAATGTCATGACTAGTTTTCTTGTTATACTATATTGTTATTCTTTGGAAAGAAGAAATCCCTGTATCACCTTTTAAAAAATTATTCTAAATAAGAGATAAACTTAGGGAAAACAAATGGTAACAATATTGAATTTTTCCTATACAGTTCCATGCGTCTGTTCTCTCAGATAAATGCCTGCTAGCACTGCCCAAGACCTGGGCCCAGATATGTACAGAAGGGGCCAATCAACGCAAGAGCTTAAAAACTGACGGATGCATATGTTTGTTCACAGTTTGTTAAATCATTTGTTATTATTGAGCATCTGGAAACAACTGGCCTATTTGAGTGGCATTAGGATCTTGTAGAAGTGCCTGGTGACTATTTTTTCCTAATCACCCAAAGGCCTAAGTGATTGCAGATTCCTCCCCATCAAAATAATAATAAAAAATAACAATAATTGGAAAACCAACAAAATACCAGAAGAGAACAAATAGAAGTTTAACTTATGTAATTAATTTCTTATTAAGTCATTTTGATGCTTATATATTTTGCAGAAAGAAATCATAATTTATTTTAGCATTCATGAGGCATCAGGAGTTCAGTTCATAGAAATCCAAGTTTAAATTCTGCCTGTGCCATTTCACCTACTTTCCAGCCTTCTTCCTCCACCAGAGAAAGAAGCACATGGCTGACCTTTTACCTTCTTCAGGTAGCTGAGAGAGCTCTATTGAAATGTGTGCTAACAAAATCAGGACTTTACAAAATGCTTTAATCTCACACAACTCAATGAGCTAGGGGCTATTTCCACTATAGATTAAGAAACTAAAAAAAAAAAAAAATTAAATTAAAAAAAAATCAAAGTTACTGTGAATAGCTGGCAAGCTTAGCTTTTTTTTTAAATTGGGGCCAGGGGTGGTTGGTATCCACATTTACAAGAGACATTTGTTAATACATTAGTCTCAAGATTATAGATGTGGTGAATATATTGGTAAATTGGGGAATTCTCTTGCCTCTTATCTCTGTGGGTTTAGGTCCCCATCTATCTCCACTCCCCCCATAATTCCACACATGGCTGAAGGGGGTGAATGTGCAAGATGACATCGCACTTTGTGTAGAGAATGCCTCTCAACTATTAAGAACAGCAGAGCGTAGCATATAAGACCACAGATTCTGGAAGTAGACAGAAGGTTATAATCATAGTTTTGCCATTTTCTTCGTTCATTGTTACTAGTAAGTTAGTTAACCTCTCTGTGCCTGAAAAGATGGTTTTAAAATAGTATCTAGCAAATTTAGATGATACTTAAACAAGTTTATACTAACAAAGCATTTGATAAAATAAATTGATTTATGTTACCTTGTCCCTGACCCAAGTTTTGTTAATAATAATATGATTTATTTCTTCACATTCAAAATACAAAGATCTGGGAGAGGTATGTTGCCAGAGGCATTAGCGAGTGCAAATATACCTAATATGTTATTTGAGGAATAAAAGAAATGCTGAAGCATAGTAAGGGGAAGAGAAGTAGGATATGAGGCAAGAGAGAAGGGGTTGGATGAGGTTAGTGCTTTGGAGTGTTTTTTTTTTTTGTATTTTTTTTTTTTATTTTTTTTTTTTTTTTACCAGAGAAACACTACTGTCCTGGTTTTCATTATGAATTTTTTTTTTTTTTTTTTTTTTTTTTTTTTACTTTGCTGCATGGAAAATAGAACAAGAGTGAGAAAATGGGGAAACGCAGGAAATACTGTGACAGAATGCTAAGAGATTATGGTAGCTTAGTCTATTGCAGGATTCTGAATATATTTCGAAAGCATAGAGAATAGAATGTACTAACAGATAGGATGTTGAGTGTTAGGAAAAATAATGAAGGATGAGTCCAAGTATTCAGTTAAGTAAGTAGACAAATTAGAGTGTCATTAGTTGAGAAGTGAGAAATCACTAATACATAATTATGATTCTGTTCTGTTTCCCTATAAAACTGGTACTGACTTTTATCATATATTAAACATTCAATACAAAAATTGCCTGTTTACATAACTATCTCTAACCTGGATCTAAGGCTCAGTTTTGCTGTCTTGTAACATTGGTGGTGATCTGTCACTGATTTCCAGGACACTGTGGGCTCCCTAGAGACAAGGATTCTGTGTTTTTTACAGATGTAGCCCTTGTGCCTAGCATAGCACCTGACACACAATTGGCTCTATTAATATATGTTAAGTAAATGAATGAGGCCAAAGGGATGGCAGGATGCCTCAAGGAGTGTGATCAAATAACAAGTCTCATTCTCAGATTGTCAAGTCAGTTTACCAGACAGAAAGCATTCCTTTGTAGAATAGCACTTGTTTAAACAAAACTAAACATAGCAATGCCAATTTACAGCAGGATCTGTTAGGTGGACCAGACAATCCCATCAAGCAATCTCATGTATTTTCACCATCTAATAAAACTACATGGGAAAAATTTTGGTCCAATCAAGATGGAGTAAGCACACTCTGATTCTCCCAATGAATACAGCTAAAAATCCTGGACGGAGCTGGAGAAGCTAGTTGAAAACTCTGAAAAATAAGTAGTAATAAGTGGATTGGGGAAAAATAACAGAACTCAAAACATCACTGAATCATGCGTGAGTTTCTTGGATTTTTTTCCCCTATATCTTCAGATTTAGACTCAAAAGCAGCCAAATAATGGAACTATGCACCAGATGCAAGCAGAAAAAGCTCCAAGAAAAGTTCTTTATTTTCAATCTGAGGAATAGAAAATGGCACCCTACAAATCAGAAAGAGTGGAGAAAGTTGTATTTTTGTTTTTTTGTTTCCTTCTGTTCAAGCCCCCAGGTAACCCTGGCAAGGTGATAGCAAGTGGTGGTGGCAAAGGCAAAAGTGTCTGGGTGGATGCTTTTAACTCTAAGGATGGAAACCCTTCTCTGTGACCAAAGGAACTATATCCCAAGTGTGTGTGTGTGGTGGGGGGAACTTCTCTGTTGGTTTGTTCCTTTCTCTAGCCTTTCCCCACTTGGTTCCCATGGCAGGGTGATCTCAGGAACAGAAAGTGAGAGGCAGAGGTGAAAATTAAACTCTCAGATCTCTAGCCGGAGGACCAGGGGGTGGGTGGGAGAGACTGGAACCTGGAGTGGGACAGGGAGACAGTAAGGGCAGGGAGGTGGGGAGTGCTAAGAAAGTGGTTCTATAGCATTGAGTATGAATTCTTAGTTTCCCCCTAAGTTGTACAGGCATTGATTTGACTCTGGTCAGCATACCAACCTTTTGAGAACTAAACTATGGGATGGAACAATGCCCAGAGCTAAAGACTGACCACTTGATGAGGCATATGTTTGATAAACTTCGATAGCACTGCAAAGGCTTTGAAAACTGAGAGTTGAAGGTGCAGCATAAGAAGGTAAGTGGGAACTTACAGACTAATCAGGTTGTTTGCCTATACTTAAAAAAAAAAAACAAAAACAAACAAAAACAGTATTCTCCACTAGATTTAAATAGCACCCAAAATTTCATAACATTATATTTGAAATGTTCAGAATATGGCAACTATATACAATTATTTGGGAGTGATGTAAAGAGCCCAGAAACTTTTACTAATCTTCTGGCTTCGTTTCTAAATTCAGACTGTTGATACCATCTTTCTTTAATGATTTAGTAGAACTCATTGAGTTATATTCAATTCTTTGTTCTTGCTGCTTTGGCCCTAGAGAGAAATTCTGGCTCATTAAATAATTTATTAGTTGACTCATTCAGAGATTAAGTCATTGATTAAAAAGACATTTATTGAGTACTTACTGCATGTCAGACACTGTGCTGGATGCTGCTGACAGAAACACAAGTAAGATGAATCTGTGTCCTCAAAAAAAAAAAAAAAAATTCACCATATAAGGTATGAGCTCAGTGGTAGAAGCTTGTGGGGCCCAAAGGAATTTCATCTTATTAGGCAAACTTTAAAGTCTTAAATGCACATAATAAAATGCTTTGTTTTATTCAAAGTTCTTTTCTTATCCAGTAAATGGTAGGTATGTTAATTAGTTGGCATGATAGTGCACCAAAGAACAGGACTTCATTCAGTAGTATTTACTTCGTTCAACGATTATTATTTTAGGGTCTGCTGTGAGCCAGGATTAACCTAGCCATGAAGTTCTGTACCAAGCAGACTTACCAGGCGCTCTCTGGCTGGATCCGCCTCACAGCAGCATATAGAGAGGAAATGGAAGCAGGAAAGGGCTGCTCTTCCTTCTTTTTTTCTTTATTCTAAACTAGATCCTTGAGTTAGACCACTTAATATTCATTCCTAATTTTCATATTGTTTAAACAAATCAGAAGCCTCCAAGAGGATTAGCAGAAACTACAACTCTCCAATCTGTGATTACAATTTAACTTTACAGTCCCTCAAAACATGTTCTTTAATTCATCTGGGAAACCAGAACTTTAAAGCCTAGTAGCTGTTAAACAAAGGAAAATCAGACTGTCTTAACAGTGCAGAATCAAAGAATGTCTGAGATACAAGAGATTTCAGAGAACATCTACTTTACAAGCTGAAGAAAGGAAGCCCTTGGGCTGAATGTGGCCTTTAGATATGTTGTATTTGGCCTAAATGCCGTTTTATGGAAATTTCACATTAATATCTAGCTTTGTGGATTCTCTTGATAATCAGAAGATATGACAACACTAGCTCCATTTTCTCACATGGCAAATGCTCTGGACCCTGTCTCATCCAAGATTGTGACCTTCTAATTTGGTCCAATAAACTAATATTACAGATAAGGAAAATAAGACCAAGAGGATTTACCTAAAGTCGTATCTTTAGTTAGTAGAAGCTAGCCTCAGAATACTTGCCTCCTAATTTCTTGAATAGTGTTATTTTCATTATGTGAGGCTAAGAAACCATTGTTTAAGAATGATTTTGGCAAATTAACTCATGACCATAGAGTAATAAAACAAGCAGCAGTTTATTTATTTTTTTTAAATCTTGAGTTAATTCTTTGTGTTCTTATTCTAGGTACTAAAATACTTTCAGATTGTTCTCACGGTTTCTTCTGTACCCATTAGTAAGGGAAGGATAGTAAAAGGAAGGAAGATATAAGGGAAGGGATCCAAGTATTTTCCTGGAAGATGATTATAAAATCTGGAAAATACCATTGGATAACATACTATAACATTGCAATGAAAAAGAAAACTGCAGTGAATCAAATTCTCCCTACTCTAATTTATTTTGTGAATCTACTAATTCTTTATGCATATGGCAAATGGATTTCAGTTATGCACAGTGGATAATACCATATTTTTTCTGCTGTGACAGAAGGGCAGGACATCCCTCCAAGCCAGAATTAATCTTTTGTCCTTATATGCTCCCACAGAAATGTGTTTATATCTCTATTACAACACACAATACTCTCTGCCATGCATTAGAATTTTCTGTGTGCTTGTCTGTGCCCACCACAGAGTAAGAACTCCCTGAAGGCTAACATTTGTCGTGTTTATCTTGGATCTTCCATTGTTTCTAACACCATGGCTTAGACTAGGCAATCCATTTCTTCATTTTGCATTTGCTAAATGCCTATTCTGTGCAAAAGCCTCTAAAAATATAATGGGATTCAGAGATTACTTCAGAGTAGAAAATCAGCCCTATATGGATCAGATACACATTGATCTTGTTTATCATTGTATTTCCAGCACCCAGAACACTGTTCAACATTGTCAGTAATATAACAGTGGATCATACTTATGATGGTTGAAGGTGGAATAGACTTACTGTATGGAATCTAACAGAAAGTGGGCCCAACAGAGAAATGAATGTTACAATGAAGGTGCATAGAAACTGATGTTTATTTTCCATCAACCATTTTTCCATGTTGCTTAAGAGCCCGTGCAAGAACAGATTAAGACTATTCAGTGGTTGCTCCTACCCATTCAGTGGCCTGAGCAGTGGGAGCTGCAGACCAATCTTCTGTGGCAGGCTCAGCACTCCAGTCTTCAGTAGGGAACTGCTGAATAGGCATAGAGGGCACCTGCACACCTTCAGACCAGTCTGAAACCTCAGGCTGAGTAGCAGTGATCTCAGGAGCTGCAACAGTCCATTCGCCCTGAAATTCCTCCTTGGTCACTGCCTTTTCAGCAGCAGCCTGCTCTTCTTTTTCAATCTCTTCAGGATCTCTGTAGAAGTAGAGCTCAGGCATGACCTCCCACAGGTGTTCACGGGAAATAGTGCCACACATGCGCAGAACTTCCCGAGCCAGCATCCACCACATCAAACCCACTGAGTGAGCTCCCTTGTTGTTGCATGGGATGGCAATGTCCACAGAGCACAGAGGAGAATCTGTGTTACACAGAGCAATGGTAGGTAGGTTAACATAAGATGCCTCCGTGAGAGGCTGGTGGTCAGCCCTGGGGTCAGTAACCACGAGAAGCTGTAGCTCCTGGAAGGCTGCCTGGATCTGGTTAGTGAAGGTTCCAGGAGTGAAGCGGCCAGCAATGGGAGTGGCTCCAGTGGCAGCAGCAAACTTCAGCATGGCCCTCTGGCCAGTATTCCTGGAGGATATAACACTGACATCAACAGGGTTTTCAATGGCAACAATGGCACGAGCCGCCAGCACAAGCTTCTCCCAGGTCCTCTTCAGATTTATGATGTAGATGCCATCACTTTTATAGATATACTGGAAGTCAAGATTAGTGCCACCTAAGTGGGTTCCTGCCGCAAGGAACTTAAGGACATCCTCCTCCTTCATTTGCAGGACATTAAGGGCTCT
This sequence comes from Rhinopithecus bieti, assembly GCF_001698545.2. Taxonomy (NCBI): domain Eukaryota; kingdom Metazoa; phylum Chordata; class Mammalia; order Primates; family Cercopithecidae; genus Rhinopithecus; species Rhinopithecus bieti. The sequence goes on from NW_016808858.1 coordinate 672,470, forward strand.
GGACATTGTGAAAGTTTCCCTTTAAGTTATGATGGGAATCCAGAACAACGCCGTATGGACCCCTCTGATCTGCGCGGAAAGCAGATCAAGTTTAATAAAACAAATGACTAGCTATTGATTTAGAGCTTAGGTGGTGACTCGTGTTGTAGGGAAGAAAAAATATTCTATGAAAGGGCCGGAGTAACTGATGACATCACATAAATCATTCATCCCGTGCCTAACACTATACTGCTTATTCTTTGTCAGGCAGCATGGCAATACTGGAAACCCAGAGCTGTATCCACATGCCTGTAGAGACACCAGTTCTGAATATTTGCAGTATCTCCAGTTTATAATTGTGCCCGAAATACAGGCAGTTGACCTCTGAATGCTCATATTGAAATGCAAATGAACACAGCAGCTGCAGAAAGAAAAGGCTTCTTCAGGGAGCTTCAAAAATTCGACAGGGATTGCACACTTCTACGTGCAGAACACCAAATTTTAAATTTAAATGATTCACCATGAACAGCCGGTTGGCAGCCCTCTGATGGATATGTTATTTTAGATACCATATCTCTCATTCACATTACAGTATTTTGCAGAACTTCCATATGATATGTAAATGAAAGGAGAATTCCACAGGGGCATGAGGGCTAATGGTTATGATATTATTTAAAAGATTGTGTGGCAAAAACCATAACATTAAAGTCTTCTTACTATACTAAGACCAAACTCCTAGACCAGACTTTTCCCACTTGGCCCTATCTATCTTCATTGCCACCATTCTTTTCCATGAGTTATATTTTAACTGTTTTGTCATGTTTCCTGAAGATGTGGCTTTCCCATTTTTGTCCAATTAGCTTCTTGTCATACGTTAAAACACAATCTAGTGGTCACTCTACCATGAATCCTTGATAGCGTTTCCCAGGTAGAATTGAAAATGATTCTTTTTTCAGGGCTCCCTCACTTTGAAAAGAAGGAAAATAATACTTTCTTTTAGAGTTGTGAGAATTAGAGATAATACATATGGAAGTTATGACCCCACAACAGGTACCAAATAAATAGAAACTTGCTGTTGTTATTACACATCTAGTACAATTTACATACATAAGATCACTATTAGTATATTTCTATAATGAACACACTCCATCTTTGAAACTTTGAGAATTACTGTGCTTATTTATTCACACAGTGTTCTAGAGTTTATGATTCCAACAATGAGATGCAAAAAATGTAAGTTCCTTTAAGATTTTATTTCTAATTAAAAACAATGAGCATGCTAAATGAGAATTCCATCTCTTATAATAAGCACTGTAATTGAAATGAAGTAGAAAATTGCAAAAACGAATTACATTGCAGTATGTAAACCTTCTACAAAGAATTGAACCAGAAAATGCAGAGTTCACAAATTGCACACGTGGGAGATTAATCATCATCTCTAATACAAGAGATTTGATTAGGGTAGAAAGTAGATCTGTATAAAATGTTTAATATTGAATCATTTTTATCAAAAAACATTTTATGAAGCTCCCTCTTCTGAGTGTAGTGGCTATTGTACCAATGGTACAAATTTTGTAAAGTATAGATATTCCTTTAAAATCATAATGTTATTTTCAACCATGACAATAATTATTTTCTATAAGCCATTTTACTCTGAAATATTTCAAAGGTAGCCACTAAAGAAGAGATAGGAGAGGAAAGTATCCCACAGGTGCTACATTCTAGGTGCTTTACACTTACGACCTCATGTAGCCCTCACAGCAAACACATAAGCTAAGCATCATTTTCTACCCTTGCTTAGATGAGAACATTTGGGCTCCAAGAGTTAGAATAAAATGTTAAATGACATAAAGCTAAAACATAGTTGGGGAGAATTTCAAACACAGTTCAGTCTGACTCTTTTGACTATGCCATCTGCAGTATACCTAAACTTCTGCAGTATACCTAAAAGGAACATTTTCTAAATTATTATCATGTTTAAGAAGAAGTAACAAAGATAAGAAATTGCTTAAATACACTATCCACCTTACCATTATGAATACACATTTATTTCACTGTAACCCAGACTTGAATTCCTTTGATTTATGAGATCACACAGCTCAGCACATAGCTCAAAAGCTGCATGCTGGAGGGAGCTACGAGGAAGGGGTGGGGGCAGCAGACACCTGCCTTCTGACATCTGATCTTTTAATCAAAACCTGATATATATGCATTTATTTATTCAATGAGTATGTATTGAGCACCAACTGTGTGCCAGGGTTTTCCAGTTAACAGAGATTGCAGTAAATATTTCTTAAGAATCTAGTGTGTCCTAATATCCATAAAATTGCAGTAGAGGAATTAGTCTCATGCATATGCACATGGTTTAGCTTATTTGGAGTCATATAACCTAGGTTTGAAACTATTTCTCCACTTACTAGTTGTGTAATCCTGGGCAAGTTTTTTTAATTAATTAATTTATTTATTAATTTATTTATTTATATTCAAGAAAATCTATTATATTTCTTTTTTCTTTATTTCTTTTAATGATTAATTAATTATTATTATTATACTTTAAGTTCTAGGGTACATGTGCACAACATGCAGGTTTGTTACATACGTATACATGTGCCATGTTGCTGTGCTGTACTGGTTAACTCGTCATTTATATTAGGCATATCTCCTAATGCTATCCCTCTCCACTCCCCCAACCCCACGACAGGCCCCAGTGTGTGATGTTCCCCACCCTGTGTCCAAGTGTTCTCATTGTTCAATTCCCACCTATGAGTGAGAACATGCAGTGTTTGGTTTTCTGTCCTTGCAATAGTTTGCTCAGAATGATGGTTTTTAGCTTCATCCATGTCCCTACAAAGGACATGAAGTCATGCTTTTTTATGACTGCATAGTATTCCATGGTATACATATGTGCCACATTTTCTTAATCCAGGCTATTATTGATGGACATTTGGGTTGGTTCCAAGTCTTTGCTATTGTGAATAGTGATGCTATAAACATACATGTGCATGTGTCTTTATAGCAGCATGATTTATATGATTTATAATCCTTTGGGTATACGCCCAGTAATGGGATGGCTGGGTCAAATGGTATTTCTAGTTCTAGATCCTTGAGGAATCGCCACACTGTCTTTTACAATGGTTGAACTAGTTTACACTCTCACCAACAGTGTAAAAGCATTCCTATTTCTCCACGTCCTCTCCAGCACCTGTTGTTTCCTGACTTTTTAATGATTACCATTCTAACTGGTGTGAGATGGTATCTCATTGTGGTTNGAGCCGCCAGCACAAGCTTCTCCCAGGTCCTCTTCAGATTTATGATGTAGATGCCATCACTTTTATAGATATACTGGAAGTCAAGATTAGTGCCACCTAAGTGGGTTCCTGCCGCAAGGAACTTAAGGACATCCTCCTCCTTCATTTGCAGGACATTAAGGGCTCTGGACATTGTGAAAGTTTCCCTTTAAGTTATGATGGGAATCCAGAACAACGCCGTATGGACCCCTCTGATCTGCGCGGAAAGCAGATCAAGTTTAATAAAACAAATGACTAGCTATTGATTTAGAGCTTAGGTGGTGACTCGTGTTGTAGGGAAGAAAAAATATTCTATGAAAGGGCCGGAGTAACTGATGACATCACATAAATCATTCATCCCGTGCCTAACACTATACTGCTTATTCTTTGTCAGGCAGCATGGCAATACTGGAAACCCAGAGCTGTATCCACATGCCTGTAGAGACACCAGTTCTGAATATTTGCAGTATCTCCAGTTTATAATTGTGCCCGAAATACAGGCAGTTGACCTCTGAATGCTCATATTGAAATGCAAATGAACACAGCAGCTGCAGAAAGAAAAGGCTTCTTCAGGGAGCTTCAAAATTCGACAGGGATTGCACACTTCTACGTGCAGAACACCAAATTTTAAATTTAAATGATTCACCATGAACAGCCGGTTGGCAGCCCTCTGATGGATATGTTATTTTAGATACCATATCTCTCATTCACATTACAGTATTTTGCAGAACTTCCATATGATATGTAAATGAAAGGAGAATTCCACAGGGGCATGAGGGCTAATGGTTATGATATTATTTAAAAGATTGTGTGGCAAAACCATAACATTAAAGTCTTCTTACTATACTAAGACCAAACTCCTAGACCAGACTTTTCCCACTTGGCCCTATCTATCTTCATTGCCACCATTCTTTTCCATGAGTTATATTTTAACTGTTTTGTCATGTTTCCTGAAGATGTGGCTTTCCCATTTTGTCCAATTAGCTTCTTGTCATACGTTAAAACACAATCTAGTGGTCACTCTACCATGAATCCTTGATAGCGTTTCCCAGGTAGAATTGAAAATGATTCTTTTTTCAGGGCTCCCTCACTTTGAAAAGAAGGAAAATAATACTTTCTTTTAGAGTTGTGAGAATTAGAGATAATACATATGGAAGTTATGACCCCACAACAGGTACCAAATAAATAGAAACTTGCTGTTGTTATTACACATCTAGTACAATTTACATACATAAGATCACTATTAGTATATTTCTATAATGAACACACTCCATCTTTGAAACTTTGAGAATTACTGTGCTTATTTATTCACACAGTGTTCTAGAGTTTATGATTCCAACAATGAGATGCAAAAAATGTAAGTTCCTTTAAGATTTTATTTCTAATTAAAACAATGAGCATGCTAAATGAGAATTCCATCTCTTATAATAAGCACTGTAATTGAAATGAAGTAGAAAATTGCAAAACGAATTACATTGCAGTATGTAAACCTTCTACAAAGAATTGAACCAGAAAATGCAGAGTTCACAAATTGCACACGTGGGAGATTAATCATCATCTCTAATACAAGAGATTTGATTAGGGTAGAAAGTAGATCTGTATAAAATGTTTAATATTGAATCATTTTATCAAAAAACATTTTATGAAGCTCCCTCTTCTGAGTGTAGTGGCTATTGTACCAATGGTACAAATTTTGTAAAGTATAGATATTCCTTTAAAATCATAATGTTATTTTCAACCATGACAATAATTATTTTCTATAAGCCATTTTACTCTGAAATATTTCAAAGGTAGCCACTAAAGAAGAGATAGGAGAGGAAAGTATCCCACAGGTGCTACATTCTAGGTGCTTTACACTTACGACCTCATGTAGCCCTCACAGCAAACACATAAGCTAAGCATCATTTTCTACCCTTGCTTAGATGAGAACATTTGGGCTCCAAGAGTTAGAATAAAATGTTAAATGACATAAAGCTAAAACATAGTTGGGGAGAATTTCAAACACAGTTCAGTCTGACTCTTTTGACTATGCCATCTGCAGTATACCTAAACTTCTGCAGTATACCTAAAAGGAACATTTTCTAAATTATTATCATGTTTAAGAAGAAGTAACAAAGATAAGAAATTGCTTAAATACACTATCCACCTTACCATTATGAATACACATTTATTTCACTGTAACCCAGACTTGAATTCCTTTGATTTATGAGATCACACAGCTCAGCACATAGCTCAAAAGCTGCATGCTGGAGGGAGCTACGAGGAAGGGGTGGGGCAGCAGACACCTGCCTTCTGACATCTGATCTTTTAATCAAAACCTGATATATATGCATTTATTTATTCAATGAGTATGTATTGAGCACCAACTGTGTGCCAGGGTTTTCCAGTTAACAGAGATTGCAGTAAATATTTCTTAAGAATCTAGTGTGTCCTAATATCCATAAAATTGCAGTAGAGGAATTAGTCTCATGCATATGCACATGGTTTAGCTTATTTGGAGTCATATAACCTAGGTTTGAAACTATTTCTCCACTTACTAGTTGTGTAATCCTGGGCAAGTTTTTTTAATTAATTAATTTATTTATTAATTTATTTATTTATATTTCAAGAAAATCTATTATATTTCTTTTTTCTTATTTCTTTTAATGATTAATTAATATTATTATTATACTTTAAGTTCTAGGTACATGTGGCACAACAATGCGGTTTGTCTACATACGTATACATTGCCATGTTGCTGTGCTGTACTGGTTAACTCGTCAATTTATATTAGGCATATCTCCTAATGCTATCCTCTCCACTCCCCAACGCCGACAGGCCCAGTGTGTGATGGTTCCCCACCCTGTGTCCAAGTGTTCTATTGTTCAATTCCTCACCTATGAGTGAGAACATGCAGTGTTTGGTTTTTCTGTCTTTGCAATAGTTTCTCAGATGATGGTTTTTAGCTTCATCCATGTCCCTACAAAGGACATGAAGGTCATGCTTTTTTATGCTGCATAGTAATTCCCATGGTATACATATGTGCCACATTTCTTAATTCCAGGCTATTAATTGATGGACATTTGGGTTGGTTCCAAGTTTTGCTATTGTGAATAGTGATGCTATAAACATACATGTGCATGTGCTTTATAGCACATGATTTATATGATTTATTAATCCTTTGGGTATACGCCCCCAGTAATGGGATTGGCTGGGTCAAATGGTATTTCCTAGTTCTAGATCCTTGAGGAATCGCCACACTGTCTTTTACAATGGTTGAACTAGTTTACACTCCTCACCAACAGTGTAAAAAGCATTCCTATTTTCTCACCGTCCCCTCTCCAGCACCTGTTGTTTCCCTGACTTTTTAATGATTACCATTCAACTGGTGTGAGATGGTATCTCATTGTGGGTTTTGATTTGCCATTTCTTCTGATGGCCAGTGATGATGAGCATTTTTTTCATGTGACTATTGGGTGCAGAAATTCTTCTTTTGAGAAGTGTCTGTTCAATAATCCTTTGCCCCACTTTTTGATGGGGTTGTTTGATTTTTTCTTGTAAATTTTTTAAGTTCTTGTAGATTCTGGATATTAGACCTTTGTTAAGATGGGTAGATTGTAAAAATTTCTTCTCATTCTGTAGGTGCACTGTTCACTCTGATGGTAGTTTCTTTTGCTGTGCAGAAACTCTTTAATTAGATAATCCTGGGCAAGTTATTTACTCTCTCTAAACATTATTGGATTTTTGTTAAAAGGACACTAATAGTAATTGTGTCATAAAATTTGATGGGAGCATAAAATGAGATAGTATAGGGAAAGTGTGGATAAGAATAGAACCTAGCAAGCAACTGCTTGTTAAGTGTTAATTATGATAATGATGATAATAAGACCACTTATTTCTTATTTTTTCAAGACAGAATTTCACTCTTGTCACCCAGCATGGGGTGCAATGGCGCAATCTCAGCTTACTGCAACCTCCGCCTCCCAGGTTCAAGCGATTCTCCTGCCTCAGCCTCCCGAGTAGGTGGGATTATGGTGCCCACCACCATGCCCGGCTAATTTTTCATATTGTTAGTAGAGACAGGGTTTCACTATGTTGGCCAGTCTGGTCTCAAACTCCTGACCTCAGGTGACTTGCCCGCCTCAGCCTCCCAAAATGCTGGCATTACAGGCATAAGCCACCGTGTCTGGCCTGAGACCACTTATATTGTCCTCAATTATCAAATTAAGCTATAGAAATCTTCATGATTGGGCTGCATAAAATACAAATCGCTTTTCTAATTTTGATGGACCTCTTATTTTACCTAGATTATGGAAAACTGTATTATTTTTTCATTTGGGAAATTGAAGTAGCTTTTATTCTCCTGTGTTCCTTTTACTTGACTGCCAAGCAATGGGAATGTAACCCAGGCTCAGTAAATTGGCAGCTGTATTTCAGGAATCTGGAGAAAGCTAAGTAAAGCAAAAGAATGATCAGTATTTATTTGCAATCATGTTTGTGATAGGGTGCAAATGTAGTCATACTCTGGCCAAATTGCTAAAAGCTGTTTACTGCTTCCTGGAAGCCTATGGACCTGGGCCAACTTTCCAAACTTGGTCTTCTAGCTACCAGTACATCCGGGTGGTGGGGGTGGGCAATATTCTTTAAACCAATACTGTTTATGTCATTTATTTGTCTTAAAAAAGTCAAACTAAAATTGGTTTTTAGTGATCGCAACGAAACCACTGGCATGAGTCAAAATGTTGTTTGGAAAAGCAACCTGCAATCAACTGGATACATGTTTACTAATTATTTAAGTTCCAATTCAACTATTGATTTTCATAATAATGAGTGGCTTGGCTCTCTTCAGTGTTTGATGGGCTTGTATGAAGGCCTACAGTCCAAGATAATTAAATTATTTAACTTTATATTAAAGTCAAACCATGGACCAAAAGTTTTCCTGATTCAAATTATTTAAGAAAGAAAATACAAATGTCAAATTCAGTTCACTACTGGCTTCTCCTGATCTGGAATAGCATATGCCTCGCACCCTGGAACCTGATTTCACAAGGGAGAATACCTTCCAATTATCTGTGACTATTTGAATCTAGTAATTCTGTTTAGAGAAAGAATCACCAGATGACTTTTCTTCCCTCTCTTGTCTGCTGAATAAGCTTAATTAAATATTGCCTGAGAGGATAAGAGAAAACCCTGGGCCATGCCTTATGGACGTACTTATGTACGTACTCCAAAGAGAATGAGAAACATGGGAGGAAGGAACAATGACAAGAGGGAAAGTGAAATAAGAAACTAAAAATTTCAGGCTGGATATGGTTGCTTATGCCTCTAATCCCAGTGCTTTGGGGGACCAAGACCGGAGGATCTCTTGAGCCCAGCAGTTTGAGGTTGCAGTGAGCTATGATGACACCACTGTACTCCAGCCTGGGCAACAGAGCAAGACCCTAACTGTAAAGAATAAAAATTAAAAATTAAAATTCAGGCATCAAGGGAACACTTATTGCAGAAAATTTGCTATGTGCTTCTTAGACAATCAATTAAAACATCAGTTTTGCTTTCTAAATTTTTCCATGTGATATTCAATAATACCTGGTTATTCAGGATTAAAAAAAAACTCTTTGAAGTTATTTACTCTGTTCAGACTTAACTTTCCCCTGTGTTAGAAATAGGTAAGATATTGATACAACTAAGATGGTGTTTTTGCTAGGGGATCTAGGAATACAGAATTGTATAAAACTATAGCTATTGTTTTGCATGAGGTTTACTTATGTGATACAGTCTTGCCAAACAATGACTGTACTTCATATGTGAAATTAAAATGCTTTATTGTTCCAACCATGGTCATTTGGAATGAAGTAAACCTAAATTTTATATCAAAGGGATCTATTCCTCAGCCTCAGATGCAAATCTTACACTCATAAGATTTGGCAGCTCTACAGGGAACAGGCTAAAGAACTCAAGGGTGCCAAAGATCCAGAGAGCCAGGATTTCTACCTCACTCAGAGAACAGGGAAAAAAAATGGCCAGGCTTGCCTCCAGATAAGAATGTGCCCTACTTCAACTTACTTCCATAGCAAGAGTGTATGAGGAAAGAGAGAAAAGGCTATACCAGTGTCCCTGACTTTGAATCCATAGTACCTCTGCACTCTATCACAGGTGGAAGTATCCTGGAATCTAGCCAAATTGTTACATAAAGAGTAATTTTTCTAAGGAAAAATCCTTAGAAAAGAAGTATTGGGTGGATTTTCTTCTTCATGGGTCACAATTTGACATTCATATTAAAAATTATTAAGCGCTAGCATCGTACCAACATTATCGTATAGAATTGTGGGCATGAAAAGGCCATGCAATTTACTCTTAAGATGCTGTAACCTAGAGGGAATGTTTAATTGGAGAGAGAGGGAAGGGGGCAAGGGCTGAAGAACTACCTGTTGGGCACTATGCTCACTTCCTGGGTGATGGGTCTAACTATACCCCAAACCTCAACATCATGTAATATACCTTTGTAACAAATGTGTGCACGTACCCCTAATTCTAAAATAAGAGTTGAAAAAGAAATGAAAATAAAAACAACAAAAAATCAAGCAAACAAAGAGCGATAACACAAATCCAAACTCTTCCTAGAAAAAAAGAGAGAATTTGTAGCTTGGGTCAAAGGAGAAAGCTATAATGATTTCTCCTGTGCCACAGTCTAGGCAAAACACAAAAATTTCAGGTAGAATTCAGAGGTAACAGGCAGTGAGCTCTAAGAAATGTCACATATACAGAGCAGGTCTTAAGTGATATAGCTTATTTTTTTTTTTTTTTTTTTTTTTTTTTTTTACCAGATTACCTCACACTAAACTTTCACAGACATACTTCTTGGCCAATTCTTCCAACAGTTTTGTAAATTGAGAGCAGCCTTTACAGGTTACACCAAATTGAGAGCAACCTTTACAGGTTACACCAAATATAGAGAGATTTAACAACTTGCCTAAGGTCACAGAGACAGAAAATGGCAGAGAAGCACTGCTGCTAAACACAGCTTTGTATAATGCCATGGATTACATAGCTATAGTATAGATAAGAGGTTTTAGACCATAAAACATTCTTAAATGTTGCTTTTATATTTTGCTAGAATATAAATGTATATACATATACATTTATATGTATATAAATATAAATACAGATGTAAAACATGCCAATTAAAACAGAATATATAAAGCAGTCTAATCAGAAACCTTCTGGCAATAAGAGTTTGCACTTAGTTTATAAATGCACAAATCTCTCCATTGTGACTCATAGAGATTTCTGACTTCCATTTATTTCAGTTTCATTTCTCCATACAATGTAATTTTTGGTTGAATTCTTAGATTTCCATTCTTTTATGTGTTCGGGTGTTGTGATTCTCGGCTCTGTGAAATTGCTAGAAAAAAGTGCAGAAGAAATATGCCTAATAATGTTGTAATTTACTGAGTTTTACTAAATGCCAGAGACTATGTATTATGCACTAAATTATGTCCCCTCAAATACCCCCAATATGTTGAAGAAACTCTAATTCCAAGTGTGATGGTATTTGGAGATGAGGTTTTGGGAAGTAATTAGGTTTAGATGAGATAATGAGGGTAGCCTGTTCATGATAGGGTTAATGTCCTTAAAAGAAGAAATATCAGTGACTTGATAAAGAAGATATGAAAAAAATTTGATTCATGCCTTGAATTTCTCTCCCTTTCTGCCAAATGTGCACATAGCAAGAAGTAGGCTATCTGTAAGTCGGAAAATGAGACCTCACCAGAATCCAACTATGTTCACATCCTGATCTCAGGCTTCCAGCCTCCAGCACTGTGGAAAAAAAAAATGTTGTTTAAGCCACTGTGTCTATGTTATTTTCTTATGGCAGCCCAAGCTGACTTAACACTATGTTAAATGCTTCATAGGTACTATTCCATGTTCTTCTCATAAGATTTCTATCTGCTAGGCATCTAATATTATCCCAAATTTACAAGTGAAGAAAGTGAAGAAAGAGAGTTTAAGCAATTTGTCCAATGTCATAGAGCTATTAAGTGGCAGAGCCAGGATATAAATCTAGCCTGTCAAATGCCAAAGCTTGTGCAAAACCACTTTACTGTGATGTCTTCAATGTGCATAACTTTTCATTTCCATAAACCCACCACTCACAAATCAATCAATTTAATCACATTATCACATTTATGAATACGAGATACATGAGTTTGCCTTACATTTCTTTGTGGAACATTTTTTAGGTCTGATGGACCCAGCTCTTCCTGTAATTACTATCTGAAAGATGCACATTAGGGACAGTTTCTAGCCTTCTATTCACTCTTAGTAATTTTGCACCAGGGATTCTTCATTACCACTGCATGTCATTAAGATGTCAGTCATACTCCTCCTAATTGCCTGTACAACAGCGACATGTGTACACTTCAAATTTGAAATATTTTAAGCAGAACTCACCTTCTCTACTGCAATCTTGCCCCTTTCCCTATATATCTATTTACAAAATTTTCTCAATCACCTAAAATTGAATCCTTTAAGTCACCCTTGCCTTCTCCCTTTCCTTCAACCCTGCAGAGGATAACCAAGTTTACCTCATTCTTCTGTCACCTAACAATAACTTCTATGACACCCTCAAATTCCCATCAGCTTAAAAAAATAAAGGTAATCTCTCCCTCACCCAACAAACTCTGAATTATACTGTCAGATTAATCTTTTTAAATGTGGCTTTTGATTACATCATTTTCTTCAAAAGTCTTCAATAATTAAGATATAGAAGAAAATTTCCCAAATCATGGTTCGACATGCATGATTTAAAAAATCTTTTCAAACTTAAATTCTCAGTCTTATTTGTTATAATCTGTGACACTGAGTAGGACATGTATTTTCTCAACTCCATTATTTAGTTTGCCAAGCTGTTTAAGCTTGAAATACTCTGCCTCCAACTCCCTGTCTCACAGCCCAACCAAACTTCAGGATTCAATTCAAAGACTAGCTATGTCATTAATCCCTAATTTCCCAGATGCATGAATTCTCTACTTCTCTAATGCCTAGAACCACATTAAGTCACATTTCAACTATTTTTTATTTATTATGTATAATCTTGTATTGAAGGTATTCCCAGATAAATTGTAAGATGGAAGAGATTAACCACTAACTATTCTTGGCCTCTTCTCTTGTAACTCTTAAAACTAGTTCAGGATCTTGCTTAATGGATGTTAAAAAGTGATAATTTGATAAAGAATATATGAAAGAAATTTAATTCATGCCTTGAATTTGTATCAATACTTCATTGAAAAGAAATCGTGTGCCATTTAGGTTATATTTAATGTCTGCTCTGATAGTCATGAACCCTTGAGCTGATGAGTAAAATGTTTTGCAAGCAACAGCTCAAATATCCTGGATCTATTCCAAAATAAATTGAATTGGCAGGGTCAGTGGGAATCACTATGGTAACAGATGGATCCTTTAATTCTTGTAGTCACTTTGGTGTAGACTGGCATTTACATATCATGACAAAGGCCTGCTGCTGTCCATCAGGAGCAGGAGAAAGGTATATGAAGTCAAAGTAATTAACAATAGCTGCTATGACAACAGACTCAAATAACCAGTAGCTTAATACAATAAAAGTTTATTTTTTGATTATATCACAATCTAATGTAGATTGTGAAGTGCTCCTGACTCTTTTAAGTGACTCAGGGAGCCAAGCTCTTTCTAATGCACGATTTTGCCACTTTGGATCCCTTTTTTTCTAGTCACATGAATGTAGGAGGGAGATTGAGACCAGGATCTTTTGTGTATTTTTAGAACGCAGGCCTTTAAGTAGCACACAACAGTTTAGCTCATATTCTGTCGACCAATTATAGTCAGGTACTGCAAAGTAGGTTTGTAAATGGTGCTTTCCTATGTGCTCAGGAAAAGGAAATGGATTTGCTGAACATCTAGCCTATCTTTGCCATACCAAAGCTCTAGCACCTGAAGGAATTTGATATCTGGATCTGATGGTTATTATTCTGGAAGAAGGACCCTGAAAACACATTTGTACTGGGTCTATTGGTAGTGTCAAAATTCTTTTAACATAAAATTCCTTCAAATGACCAGACCTTCTTTAGTAGAGTTCCATGGCAGGGCTATGCTCAGTAATACCCAACAACTTTGCATTGCTATTCATTCTCAAACTCAAATATGTCAGCTATGCATCAAACATATCTCTTGTCTGACTGCACCTTACCTATCCCACCTTATCTCTGCTTATGTATAGTGTCTTTTCTGCTTTAATCTTCCTAATCCATTTCTGTCTGTGAACATAGCAGGAAAATTCTGAGACCCCCTCCAGAGGTAGAAGGTTTTGTGAATTAGAATGCCTTCTTTACTGAGGATGGACAAATAGAAAACCTCTTCATGATGGACTCTTCTACTCCAGGTACACTTCCCTATTTCCTCAGGCTATTCTGTCTACTTGGCCACTTACCCATACCACTGCACTTACCCACAGTATACCCATGCTGTCTCCTCCAATTGCCCTTGGATAATCTCACCTGAATTGATTTCTCCTGTCCACAGACTTGCATGACTTACTCTTTGAGTTACATATTCCCGTGATGCTTGATAACCAGACAATCTGTTTACAGCTCTGTGGCAGTCAACGTTATCTGTTACAAAAAAGGCCAGTTCAAGTCGTGTCTTTGTCTAAGTCCTCTAGTGGCTTCATGTCTCAGTTGAACAAAAGCCAAAGTCAGCACAGTGGCCCACACAGCTTTCCAAGATCTCACCTTCTGTGACCTCTTTGACATCATCTTCTACTTGTTTCCCCAACTTACTTTGCTCCAGCCACATTGGTCTCCCATCTGTTTCCTTACCTATGACAGTTTCCACACCTCTCCAGGCTTTATTCCTGTAATTTTCTTCTCCTGAAATCATCATCTCCCTTAACAACTTGGGCCATTCCTTCCTCACTTTCTGGGTTTTATACAAAATTCAGTAAGGTGCACCCTCCCTAACACTCTAAATCCTATCTATCTCCCTGATTTTTCTTCTAGCAATTATCACCATCTGATACAATATATATTTCACTTATCTATTTTGTTTTACTCTATCTCCCCTAACAGGAATGTATGTTCCATGAAGGCAAGACTTTTTGTCTGTTTTGTTTACTTCTGTAACTCTAGTATCTAAAATGCCTAATGATATATAGTAGTTATTCAATAAGTATTTGCTGAAGGGAAAATGACTCTTCTAGCTTTAATCTTTTAGTATATCTTTTATTCCTTAGCAGAATGTAGAGACCCTGAAGTTAAGTACTAGATCATATATTTTCCTTGTATTCCACTCCAGGGTTGCCCAGTGTTGCAAATGGCTTAATAATAATTTACTAATGTAATACGCACACACACACACACATTGTGATGGAGTTTCACTCTTGTTGCCCAGGCTGGAGTGCAATGGCTTGATCTTGGCTCACTGCAACCTCTGCCTCCCAGGTTCAAGCCATTCTCCTGCCTCAGTGTCCCAAGTATTTGGGATTATAGGCATGCACCACCACAACTGGCTAATTTTATATTTTTAGTAGAGACGAGGTTTCTCCATGTTGGTCAGGTTGGTCTTGAACTCCCAATCTCAGGTGATTTGCCCACCTCGGCCTCCCAAAGTGCTGGGATTATAGGCATGAGCCATTGCACCCAGCCAGTTATTATATTTTATAAGTCAAGATCTTTCACATCATTTCTCAGTGACCGTATCTTTGATAGAAGGCTCTCCTGTCTTCAGTACCACGTCACAGCTGTGGGGACAGCAGCTTCTTTATTTAGCAGCCATCTGGACTAGGTGTCAGTACTCTGTAATTTTTAAAGGTTGTGACACTGGCAATTACTGAAATGTCAAAACACTAGGCCAACCATGAGGACTGTGGCAAAAACCTTCCCACATACTTGTCATGGTGATGTGGGTAAACTCATATATAGCATTTGACACTCAGCCATACAACTGAAATTAAAGTTAGTTTTTTATAATATCTTAGAGAATGGCACCTAGTATAAGACAGGTATACCACACTAAAACACATACATGAATATGAAGAATAAGGTTATGAATAGGCAGAGGAAACATCTGTTTTTTGTTTTTATATTAAATGTTATATTCTAGTAATATGCTGTAAATCATCATTCCTAGCCTGGATATTATTGGGAAATATATTTACTAATGCCACACTTTGTATTTCTTTTCCACAATAACCTAAATGCAAATATTTTCTAAAGCACAATCGATTGTAAGTGTAAAGTCTTAATGTAACATTTCTTGAGATCCTTTTATAGGATCTTTACCTATATCATACTATTTTATCCCCATAATGACTCTAAAATATAATTATTGTCTGAATTGTAGAAATGAAGAAGGCAAGGCTAAGTAACTGGTCCCTGGTTACAGAGTGAGTTAATGGTGAGCTGAATTTTACATAGGTGTTCACTCCAAACCTCTCACTTCTGTGCATTTCACAGCATGGCTTACCTGAGCCATCTGAGAGACTGGGAGAGAATGATTCACTGAGCAGCTCAAAAGGGACAAGCTTAGGTATTAAGAGTAGGAGGAGAAAAACATCCTTTTGTAAAGTAAATTTCCACTTGGTTACAGACATCAAAATCACAAAATATATGAGATTAGGGACTTGGTTATTTGCTAGAATTCTTTGAAGCCTGAGAAATAAGTCTGGTAGATGATTATTTTATGTTTTATAGATATATATGTATAAAAGGACAAATAGATATTTGTCCTTAAACATTTCTGAACAGCTTTATTAAAGTACTATTGACATAAACTGCTCATATTGAAACTGAACACTTTGATAACTTTTCACATATGTATACTCTCATGAAACCACACAAAAATCAAGATACTTAACATATCCTTCACCTCCATGAGGTTCCTCCTGCACCTTTTTAATCCATCACTCCCTGTTCCCATCCCCAGGCAACCATTGATTTGCTTTCTGTCACTCTAGATTACTTCGCATTTTTCTAAAGTTTCATAGAGATTGAATCCCACAGTATGGACTTTTTTTTTTTTTTTTTTTTTTTTGACTGGATCTAACTCCTTCATCTTGGCTGGAGTGCAGTGGTGCAATCCTAGCTCACTGTAGGCTTAAGTGATCCTGTTGCCTCAGATCCCCAAGCAGCTAGGACTACAGGTATGTGCCATCACACCTGGCCAATGTTTCTATTTTTTTGTGGAGACGGGGTCTCCCTATGTTACCCAGTCTGATCTTGAGCTCCTGGGCTCAAGTGATCCTCCTGCTTTGGCTTTTCTGGCTACTTGGACTCATAATTACTTTGATTTTTGCTGTGTTGTTGGGTGTATTAATTAGTCATTCCTTTATGTTGAGAATTAATATTCCGTTATATGAATATATCACAGTTTGTATATTCTTTAACCTGTTGGTGAATATTTAGGTTTTTTGGAGTTTGAGCTATTACAAATAACATCATTTTGAACACTATTCCTTAAATATATAGGAGTAGAATGGGTGCACCAAATGGTGGCTATATGTTTAACTTTTTAAGAAACTGTCAAACTATTTTCTGAAATGGTTACAGCATTTTATATTCTCACCAGCAGTACACGAGAATAGGTGTTCCTCCACATTCTTCCCAACAGTTGATATGACCAGGCTTTATAATTTTATCCATACTAATAAGTACATAATGGTATCTTATTGTGGTATAAATTTTTGTTTTCCTAATGATTAATCATATTGAGCATCTTCTCCTGTACTTATCTGCAATCCTTATATCTTCTTTGACGAAATAACTGTTCATCAATATTTTGAACAAGCATATTTTGAATAGTCAGTTCATCAAAGAAGATGTATGGGTGGCAGATAGATATAGGAGATGCTCAATATCACTAATCATTAGGAAAGTGAACATTTATACCACAATAAGATACCACTATACACTTACTGGGTCATGTATCCTATAAACACATAAACCACAAAATTAAAATAAAAGAAATGGCTTTTCATTTTGCTCATTTTAAAACTGCATTGTTATTATTTTAAAGAATTTCTCATTTATCCCAAATATAGGTAAATTATATACAAATTCTTCCAATCTTTAAAGTCTTTTAAAGAGCAAGTGTTTTTAATTTTTAATTTTGATGAAGTCCAACACAGTCATTTTTTCTTCTACTCATTGTGTTTTGCTGTAACATATAAGAAACCTTTTCTAACATAAGGTCATGGATGGTTTTTCATGTTTTCTTATAGATATTTTATAGTTTTAGGTTTCACATTTATATCTATAATTTTCATTTTTTGAGATAGGTTCTTGCTCTGTTACTCAGGATGGAGTACAGTGGTGCAATCATAGCTTACTACAGTGCTGAACTCCTGGGTTCAAGCAATCCTGCCTTAGCCTCCCGAGTAGCTGGGACTACAGGCAGGCACTACTGTACCCGATTACCTGACTAATTTTTTTTTTTTTATTTTTTGTAAAGAGGCAGGGGGGAGTTTCACTTTGTTGCTTAGTCTGGTCTTGAACTCCTGGCCTATAATGATTCTCCTGACTTGGCCTTCCAAAGTGCTGAGATTACAAGCACGAACCACCGTAACTAGCTAAAATTGATTTTAGTTAATTTTATATACGTTCATACATCACTTAATGACAAGAATATATTCTGAGAAAGGTGCAGTTAAGCAATTTCATCACTGTTTGAACATCTTAGAGGGTGGTTATGCACAACCTACTACACACATAGACTATATGATATAGTTGGTTTCTCCTAAGCTACAAACCTGTACAGCATTTTACTGTACCAAATACTGTGGGCAATTATACAAAAGTTTAAGTATTTGTATATCTAAATATAGACAAAGTTCAGTAGAAGTATGACATAAAAAGTTTTAAAATGGTATACTTCTATAGGATACTTACCATGACTAGAGCTTGCAGGACTGGGAGCTGTTCTGGGCAAGTCAGTGAGTGAGTGGCGAGGGCATGTGATGGACTAGGACATTACTGTATGCCACTATGACTTTATAAACAATATATCTTTAGGCTACACTAAATTTATAAAAAATAGTATTTTTCTTCAAATTAACCGTAGTTTACTGTAACATTTACTTTATAAACTTTTACTTTATTTTTAACTATTCAAATCTTTTGTAATAACACATAGCTTAAAACACAAGCACATTGTATAACTGCACAAAATATTTTCTTCTTTTATTCTTATTACATAATCTTTTCTTATTATTTTTTAAATGTTTTGTTAAAACTAAGATACATACACACATTAGCCTAGGCGTGCACAGGGTGAGTATCATCAATATCACTGTCTACCACCTCCACATCTCATCCTACTGGACGGTCTTCAGGGGCAATAACACATGGAGCTGTTATCGCCTATGATAACAATACTTTCTGGAACACCTCCTGAAGGACTTGCCTGAGGATGTTTTACAGTTAACTTTTTGTTTCCTGTAAGTAGAAAGAGTACACTCCCAAGTAATGGTAAAAATATAGCATAGTAAATACGTAAACGTTATTATTTTTAAAATTATGTTGTATTCATAATTGTATGTGCCATACTTTCATGCAACTGGCAGTGCACTGGGTTTATTTACATCAGCATCACCACACATATGAATAATGTGCTGCACCATGACATCACTAGGCAACAATAATTTTTCAGTGCCACTATAATATTATGAGAACATTGTTGTATATGTGGACCATCATTTACTGAATCGTTATGTAGCACAGGACTCTGCGTTGCAAGGAATAGACTGAATTTTGGTGGGGAGGAAGGACACGTGGATATACAAATTTTTCAGTAGCATTTGTTAAAAAGCTTATCTTTTGGCATTTAGATTATTTCCACCTCTTGGCTATTGCAACTAATGCTGTGATGAGTGTTGGGTACAGATACCTCTTTGATATACCAGTTTCATTTCCTTTGGATATATATCCAGAAATAGGATGGCTGTATCATAAGGTAGTTTTATTTTTAATATTTTTAGGAACTTCCATCCTGCTTTCCATAATGGTTGTGCCAATTTACATTTCTACCAACAGTATACAGGGTTCCCTTTCCTCTACATCCTTGCCAACACGTCGTTTCTTTCATCTTTTTGATAGCAGCCATTCTAACAGGTGTGAGATGATATCTCATTGTAGTTTCGATTTAAATTTCTCTGACGATTAGCAGTGTTAAGCACCTTTCATATATCAGTTGGACATTTGTATATCTTCTTTTGAGAAATGTGTATTCAAATCCTTAGTCCAGATTTTAGATATGTTATTTGCATTTATGTGTGTATGTTTTAATTTTGCTATTGAATTGTTTGCATTTCTTTTATGTTTTGAATTTTATCAGATACATGGTTGCAACTATTTTCTTCCATTTCTTAGGTTGTCTTTTCACTCTGTTGATTGTTTCCTTTGCTTTGCAGAAGCTTTGTAGTTTGATTAAATTCCTTGTCTGTTTTTGTTTTTGTTGCTGTGCATTTGGGGTCATAATGCCCCCCAAAAATCATTGTCCAGGCCACTATCAAGAAGATTTTCCCGTATGTTTTCTTCCAGTAGTTTTATATTTCTAGGTCTTATTTTTAAGCTTTTAATTCATGTTGAGTTGATTTTCGTATATGGTGTGAAGTAAGGGTCCAATTTTATTTTTCCACATGTGGATGTCCAGTAAATGATACTAATGTATTAAAATTTTAATTTCTAATTGTTTACTACTATTATACAGAAATACAATTCATTTTTGTATAATTCATATCTTCTATTACAAAAATGTAATTAACTCACTAGAACTTAGTTTGTAAACACCATTGATTTTCTAGAAAGGCAATTATGTCATCTATTAATAGAGTTTTACTCCATTCTTTAAAATCTGGGTATCATTTATTTTTTTCTTGACTTATTTCACTGACTAGAACCTATAGAGTTGAAAGCCAACTTCCTTGCCTGACTATAGGGAAAATATTTTAGTAGATTGAAAAGTTTCTGCCAGGCACACTGGCTCACGCTTGTAATCCCAGCCCTTTGGGAGGCCAAGGTGGGTGGATCACTTGAGGTCAGGAGTTCGAGACTAGCCTGGCCAACATGGTAAAACACTGTCTCTACTAAAAATATAAAAATTATCTGGGTGTGGTAGTATGCCCCTGTAATCCCAGATACTCAGAGGCTGAGGCAGGATAATTGATTGAATTTGGGAGGCAGGTTGCAGAGCGCTGAGATTGTGCCACTGCACTACAGCCTGGGCAACAGAGTGAGATGCTGTCTCAAAAAAAAAGAAAAAAAAGAGTTTCTATTTTTTTTGAGACATTTCTGTCTATTTTTAGTTTGTGAATCATTGCATCAAAATTATTATAATCGGTTTTCTCATTAAAATGTTATATGTTAATATAATAAATTGCATGGATCAATTTTGAGTATTAAGCCAATCTTACATTTCAAGATAAACAGTACTTGGTTATAATATGTTATACTTTTTAAACGTATTATTTGATTTAAAAAATTTTGTTTAATATATTTACATCAATGTTCATGAGGTCTATATGAGGTATATTGGTGTACAGTTTTTTTGTTTGTTTGTTTGGTTGGTTTTCCATGGGATATTTTGGTCTGGTTTTGGTATCAGTAATTCTATCTTCATTGATTGAATTAGGAAGTATTTCTACTTCTTTACTTTTCTGGTAGAGTTTACATAGAATTGATATCTGTTCTTCCTTAAATGTTTGACAGCAGTTCACCAGTGAAATCAATCTGGGCCTAGAGTTTTCTTTGTGGGAAAATTTTAAACTATAAATTCAATTTAACAAATATAGGATCATTCATATTTTCTCTTTATCCTCCAGTGAACATTGGTAGAATGTTAATTTCAAGGAATTTTTTTTCATTTTAGCTAAATTAAGTCATAAAGTTGCTCATAGTATTTATTTTATTTTTCATATCTATAAAACCTGTAGTGATGTTGCCCATTCCTGATATTAGTAATTTGTATTCTCTTTACTTTTTTTCTTTTTTTCTGATCAATTTGGTTTTTCAATTTGATTGATCATTTAAAAGAAACAGGTTTTAGTTTTATTGAATTTTCTCTGTTGTGTTTCTGTCTCCAGTTTCACTGATTTTCACTCTGATCTATTATTTCCTTTTATCTACTTACTTTGTGGTTAATTTTCTTTTCTTTTACAAATTTCTTGAGGTGGAAGCTGTGGCCATTGGTTCGTGTCTTTTTTTCCAAATATTTAATGCTAGAATATGTCCTCAAAATATTGTTTGAGGTATCTGAACTACATGTTTTTTCCAGTCTGACTCCTTTACCATATGATTGCTGAGAAGAGTGTTCTGTTTTAAGTGGTTCTTTCCCGGGTCATGCATGTTTGATCAATACTAAGCTGAATGCTCAGGAGGGAGCCTCTACACATCTCCAGCATTCTCTCTTCACATAGTTCTCTCCTCTGATTCTGTGCTCTACAAACTCTAGCTTCGTTGATCTCTCTGAACTCAATTCCATTTTCTCACATCAGAAGGGTCACATCTTTTATTTCTTGTCTCTTGAGAATAATTGTCTTCATTGTTTGAGGTCCAGTGTCTTGCAAACTTTTTGAATTTTGTCTGGTTTTGATACTGTTGTTATTTCAAGCAGGAGAGTAAATTCCATTTTTATTACTTCATCTTCAAAAGCAGCACCCATTTTCCCATACACAATCACATTTAAGCCTCATGATAATCTTGAAAGTTCATTTTTTTGGGGGGGTGGGGGGGTGGAATCTCGCACTGTTGCCCAGGCGGAGTGCAGTTGTGTGATCTCTGCTCACTGCAAGCTCCACCTGCCGGGTTCACGCCATTCTCCTGTCTCAGCATCCCGAGTAGCTGGGACTACAGGTGCGTGCCACCATGCCCAGCTAATTTTTGTATTTTTCAACAAGTTTATCAGGTCTCAATTTGGTGTGTCTTACGTATATTTAATATACCTTGGGTTCAAATTCTAGTGCCTTAAGAGTTTGTAGAAAATTGGTCTTTCTAAATTAAGGAGTTGCTTCTGGGATCTCATTAAGTATTTTTTGACAGTGGATATTCATCATTGAAAACTGCCTGCACTAAACACTTACTTGAGTGGATAATTACAATCATTTCTTAAACTCTGCAATTTAAATAAGAAATATGTAAAATTATTTCTCTCAGAACTTTCATATCTGGGGCTTTGATATGGGTTTATATTCTATTTCCTTAATGCTGATTCTAGCATGGACAAACTTTTATTTTATTGGCAATGAAACATCAAAATATAAATAATTCAAGAATGGATATTAAGCCAATAATGTCACATGAAATTCTAATTAATTTTGTCTGATATGAAGACACAAATGGGCTTCTGATCGGGATATTTTACTACATGCACTAGTATCATGTGATCAATATTTTTCTTCAATGTCTGTTATTATTGTTCTAGTACAGTCTTTCCTAAAGTATGGTGCTAATCAGTGTTAAATAATAATGTGAGTTCAGAGTTCCGAGAGTAAAAACTCAAACTGTACTTTTTCTATTCTCTCACTTAACAACAATCATCACAGAAGACTTCTGTGACCACGTGTGGGGTTTTCTCCATGAGTAAGCAAGCAATTAGTTCTGCAGCAAACACCAGCTGAGTGTCCTCCAATTAAATTCTGATACTATCTACCTGGAGATGGCATCAGATTCCATAGGTTAATGGAGTAGCCTCCATTAACCTCACAAGACCACCCTCCCTCTTCACACCAGTAATAAGTCTGGGCCTCCAGAAATTGTGACCAACTAGCTTGAAGGTAAAGTTCACATGACCTCTCGTTGGGTTCAGTTGATTTGCTAGAGTGGCTCACAAAACTCATAGAAACTTACATTTACCAGTTTATTATAAAAGATATTACAAAGATACACATGAAGAGATGTATACAGTGAGTATAGGGGAAGGGGTGTGGAACTTCCATGCTCTCCCTGGGTGCATCATCCTCAGGAACCCCCATTAGTTCAGTTATTGGGGGTCTATCTGAACCCTCTCTCTTTGTATTTTACAGAGATGCCATTAATTGGGCATGACTGACAATACTATAAAAATATGATTGGACAAAATGTGTACATTCTTCTTGGCTTCTGTGTTGGGGGTTCTTGCATTGCTATAAAGGAATACTTGAGACTAGTAACTTAGTAAGAAAGAAAAGAAGTTTAATTGACTCACAGTTCTGCATGCTGTACAGGAAGTATAGTACAAACATGTGCTTCTGGGGAGGCCTCAGAAAACTTTTACTCATGGTGGAAGGTGAGTCAGGATCAGGCACATCACACGCCAGAGCAAGAGCAAGAGAGAGAGTGGAGGGTGGGACAAGTGCCACACTTTACAACAACTAGATGCTGTGAGAACTCACTCATTGTCATGAGAACAGCACGAAGGGAATGGTGCTAAACCATTCATTAGAAAATCTGATCACCTACCACCAAGCCCCACCTCCAACACTGGGGATTACAATTTGACATGAGATTTAGAGAGGACACATTACCAAAATATATTATTCTGTCCCTGGCCCCTCAAATCTCTTATTCTCGCATTGCAAAACACAATCACTTCTTCTCAACAGTCCCCTAAAGTATTAACCAATTCCTGCATCAACTCAATCAACAGTCCCAAGTCCAATATCTCATCTCAGACAAGGCAAGTCACTTACACCTATAGACCTGTAAAATCAAGTTATTTACTCCCAAGATACAACAGGGGTTTAGGCATTGGGTAAACATTCCCATTCCAAAAGGGAAAAATTAGCCAAAAGAAAGGGGCTACAGGACCCATTCAAGTTTGAAACCCAGTAGGGGAGTTATTAAATCTTAAAGCTCTAAAATAATCTTCCTTGCCTCCATGTCCCACTTCCAGGGCATGTGGGTGCAAGGGGTGGGCTCCCACAGCCCTGGGCAACTCTGCCTCTGTGGCTTTGCAAGGTGCAATCCATGTGGCTACTCTCACGGGTTGGAGCTGAGTGCCTGTGACTTTTCCAAATGAAAGGTGCAAGTTGCCAGTGGATCTACCATTCTGGGGTCTGGATGATGGTGGCCCCCTTCTCACAGTTGCACTAGGCAGTTCCCTGGTGGGGACTCTTTGTGGGGTCTCCAATCCTACATTTCCTCTCCACTCTGCCCCAGTAGTGGTTCTCTGTTGGGGCTCCAACCCTGCACCAGGCTTCTGCTTTGGCACCCAGTTTGTCTCATATAGCTTCTGAAATCTAGGTAGAGGCTGTCAGGCATTCTTCACTCTTGTAGTCTGCGTGCCTGCAGGCTTGACACCATGTAGAAGCCACCAAGGCTTATGACTTCCATTTCCAAAGTGGCAGTCCGAGATGTACGTGTTCTCCTTTGAGCCGCAGCTAGAGCTTGAGTGGCCTGGATGTGGGTAATAATGTTTTGAGGCTGCACAGGGCAGCAGGGTCCTGGACTAGGCATACAAAAGCATTCTTCCGTCCTAGGCCTCTGGGTCTGCGATGGAAGTGGCTGCCACAAGAGCCTCTGAAATGCCTAAGAGGCCTTTCCCCCATTATCTTGGGTAGCACTTGGTTCGCTTTTAGTTAGGTAAATATCTCTAGCAGGTGGTTGTTTCACAGCCTGCTTCAATTTATCACCTGAAGAAGATCTCTTTCTCTGAGACATAGTCAGACTGCAATTTTTTCCCAAATTTATGCTCTTCTTTTTTAAATATAAATTCCAATTTTAGGTCATTTATTTGCTCTCACATCTGAGCAGAGACCGATAGACGCAGTAAGCTACATCTTGAACACTTTGCTGCTTAGAAATTTCCTCAGCAAGATACTGTAAATCATCACTCTTTAGTTCAAACTTCCACAGATCTCCAGGGCATGAACAAAATAAGGCAAGCTCTTCGCTAAGGCATAACAAGGATGACCTTTTCACGAGTTCCCAGTAAGTTCCTAATTTCCACCTAAGACTTTATCAGCCTGAATTTCACTGTCCATATCACTATCACAGTTTTGGTCACTAACATTTAACTAGTCTCTAAGAAGTTCTAAACTTTTCCTTATCTTCCTGTCTTTTTCTGAGACCCCCAAACTCTTTTGACCTCTGCTCGTTACCAAGTTCCAAATGTACTTCCGCATTTTAAGTTATCTTTATAGCAATGTCCCACTCCTTGATAACCAATTTCCTGTGTTAGGTCATTTTTACGTTGCTATAAAGAAATACCTAAGACTGGGTACTTTATAAGAAAAAAATGTTTAATTGGCTCATGGTTCTACAATCTGTGCAGGAAGCATAGCACTGGCACCTGCTGCTGGGGAGGTCTCAGGAAGCTTTTACTCATGGCAGAAGGCAGAGCGAGAGCAGGCACATCACATGGCCAGAGCAGGAGAAAAAGATAGAGTAGGGTAGAGGTAAGGTGCCACGCTTTACAACAACTAGATCTGGTGAGAACTCACTCACTATTGCAAGAACAGCATCAAGGGAATGTTGCTAAACTGTTCATGAGAACATATCCCCCATGATCTAATCACTTCTCACCAGACTCCACATCCAACACTGGGGATTACAGTTAAAGATGAGGTTTGAGCAGGAACAAATATCCAAACTATATCAGCCTTTCTGTGTGTCATTCCTTCCTCTAGGATATGGAATAGGATCCCTTCTGAAAAGAAGATCTTATGATCTACAATAAGATGAAGTAGGTCAGATAATTTCTTTATGACTTGCTGCAAGCTAGAAAGACAACGGGAGATTAGAGTATATTTTTAGTTTTGAGGTCTAACTCTGAGGCCTACTTCTGAGGCCTAGAAGGCCCTAGTATTATAACAAAAGTCTATAACAAGGGCTCTGGGAACTGTGAGCCAGAAACTGTGGACAAATAAACACACACATACACACACACAAACACACGTATTATATATATATTATTATACATGTACATTATATATTGTATGTTATAATATATATTACTTGTAACATAATATATATATATATATAAACTATATAGATATAATGTGTGTGTGTGCCTGCAGCCCACAAATTGGGGACTGTGGTCCTAGGTCCTCTAGCTTTTTAACACTATGAGAGATAAGGTAGCTTTTATCTAACAACATTTTTATATTTAGGTGTGTGTGTTTGTGTGTGTATGTATATACACACATATACTATTGTAATATTATGTATATTTAATATAATTTCCTTTGTGACAAACTCTGCTGTGAAGAAATTATAATTTATAATAAATGTTGTCATTTTCCAACATGTTGATATACATTGAGTCTCTAAAATATGAATAGGGGATAATCCCCAAAAATGTAACCATGGAATCTTTTTCTCACACTAGATTACTGCTCTCTCCAAATACAATCTTGAAAACGTTAATGTGGTGCAAGGATGAGGAATCTCAAATCTGGTGTTAGTTGTAGCAGTTATTTAATTTAATTTTATTTGGCTCTTAAAGTACTGTTCCTGTATTCTAGCTACTCTCTGAAGCACTTATTTTCTTTCAGTAGACTTTTTTATTTTCCCCAGTCATATTTTCAGTTTGAGAGATGCTCAAGTGTTCTGAGCGTTGGCTAAGCCATTAATGAACATTTCAAAGGGCATAAAAGATGGCAGAAGATAACATTCTGATGCATAAGGAAGTATCCTCTAACTAACCCACTTCAAATACTAGTGAGACATATTCATCAGAGAGATTGTAGACAACTCTAGATTGAAAGTTACTTTAAGAGAAGAAGAAACACTTCTAAGCTAGTGAGACCAATCTTTTTTAATATAAAAAACGCTTTGAATGTGAAAAACTTGCACACATTCTACAAATATTATTTGTACTTTCAGTACCTTTGATTTAGTGAACATATAATGGCCATAACCAACTATGATTTCAGTAATTCTTAATTTATAATTTTGTAGCTGCAACAACTTGTACACACACACAAGAATGTGAGGGCTACTCACTCCTGCCCCTTGAGATACAACATGGATGAGTATTATCATGCACTTCAACTGGGGCTATAAAAAGGAGGAACCTAAAGTTTAAGGTGGTGGTTATAGAAGTTTTATAATGAAATTAATTTTAGATGTTTAAGTTTGAGATGCTTTTAGGGAATTTAGGTGAGAATGTCTGTTGTCTTGAGTGACACTTCTGGAAACTACTGGAGATGACAGAGAGAAGTTACAGAAAAGAGACAATGAATGTAAGCAAGTAACAGTATGTCTATAAAGGAAATCATCCTTTAAAAAATGGAATATCATAGTTATTAAGAAACAGTTTTAACTTAATACTTTGTAGCTTACTTTATTACTGTTAACTATATAATTAGAGAAAATTATACTCAATACTTCTTACTTTTAATTTAGTATTAAATTCAATTTATAATTTAAGTTTTCATCATTGTGCAATTTAAAACATACTAAAATCAGGCTTATTGTTAATAGTATATATTTCTGGACTCAATACCATGTAGTTAAAACATTTAAGGGCCATAGTAATATTTTGATTTAAGTTTTAAATGCTCAGAAGGAAAACAAAATTCACAAGGCTACAAACACTTTAGACATTATAAGTGACGGGCTTTATTTATATAACAGCATTAGGATTTCAAGAGTAGCAATAACTAAGAATAAAGAGTAGAGGAAGAACTGGTGTTTGGTAGGATGGAGAAGGAAACAAATGAAAATTCCTTTATTGCATACTTGTAAAGGTGAAAGAAATGCAAAAGTCAAAAATCTTACAGGCACTGAAGATATAGAGAAGCAATAAAGACAAAATGAAATAACACAAAGAGGAGAGCAGCAAAGAAGCAGGGTGTCATCAGCTTCCTTTGTTGCCTGGGATACTTGCAGGTTCTGACTGCAGAATTCAGTTTGAGGATCTCTCTTGGTTTAAATGAAGGAATGTTAATTTTCTAAGGTTGCCATTACAATAAACCACAAATTGGGTGGCTTAACACAGTAGAAATTTATTTTCTCCCAGTTCTAGAGGCTAGAAGTCTGAAATCAGGTATCAGCAATGACATACTCCCTCTGAGACTCTGGGTAGAATTCTTCCTAACTTCTGGTGATGACCATCAATCTTTGATATTCCCTGGCTTACTCCCGCATCAATCCAGTCTCTGCCTGTGTCATCCCATGGTGTCCTCCTTGTGTTTCTCTCTGTCTCTATGTCTCTTACCCTCTTTTTTATAAAGACATCTATCATACTGAATTAGGGACCTACCCTACTACAGTATGACTTCATTCTTATTAGTTATACTTGCAATGAGCCTATTTCTAAAGAAGATCATACTTTGAGGTTCTGGCAAAAGATATGAATTGAGGAAGGGGTAGCAAGTGGTAATTCAACCCAGTATAAGACACTCCTTAAAAAAAGAAGAACCAGTAATGCTTTTGGTTATTAAAATGACACTTTGTAAATTCCAGGAGCCCTAAAAGCATGGTAACCATTTTCTCCCATGATTCACTTGCTGATTCTGGGGGCTACATGAGAGGCTCAAGATTTTCAAGAGGGAGATTTAAATCTCATTGTTTTGTAATATTTGCAAGAAAAGCTCACTTGAGGAATGGAGACTACTCATACTTTAGTTGGCCTTTTCCTCAAGATATAGGCCAAATTTTCTTTCTGAATCATAGAAAAAAGAAAAGACTATACAGAGAATAAGTCATATGTGAGACATGGTCAAATGACTTAACAGAGGTGTAACTGGGTAGTAGGAGTGGAGAGAGAACTACAGCAGAAGGAATGTTTAAGGGGAAATTTTTAATCTGATGCAATTCTTTATTCTATAGGCTTAAGGAGCTCTGGAAACCCTAAGAAAGTAAATATACAAAGGAAATTACAACAAAGTTCATCATGGTCATTAAAATATATAATATATTAAAAATACATTATATATTAT
>NW_016808858.1:702674-726621 GCF_001698545.2 Rhinopithecus bieti
AAAGATGGAGGAATAAAGAACTAAATAATAAATTGGACAAAAGAAAACAAGTAGTAAATGAGAGATATAGGAAGGTAATAAAAAAACCAAGCTTCTCTTTTGGCAATTTTATAATACCTATAGCTGACAAAGGACTCATATCCATACTATAGAGGAATTCTTACAATAGATATTAAAAAGATAATAAAGAAATGTTCAAAAGTCTCGAACAGACACAAAAGAGGATACCAACTTTCCAAAAACATATGAAAAGGAGCTTAACTTTGAAATACATCAAGAAAAAGTCAATTGAAATCACCATATGATAGAACTACATGCTCACAGATTGTCAAAAATACAAAAGAAAAAAACAGATATTAACAAGGGTGTGGAACAACTGAAACTCTCATACAACTGAAACTCTCATACATGATAGGAAGGAAATGTCCAATTGACATTGGATTACATAAGAAACTAGGGTCAAAAGTAGCAGGTAGTGAATATTTGAGTATCTTTTATTGCATTTCATAGTAAGACATAAATAATTCTAAGAATTATTTTTCCTTGTATCTTTGATCTATATATTGACATATAATGCAGATTTGATGGTTATTTTCAATCTGTTACATTTAATTTGTTTAGTCTATTGGCTAAACTCTAGACAAATCTGAGTTCAGTTTTAAATTCTAATTCTTAATAGTTATATGACTGGAGGAACTTATTTTGTCTCTCTAAATCATGCCGTGTCATCTTTAAAATGAAGATATTATACATCCCTCATTAAGAAGAATAACAGAGGTAATACATATAAAGTGTCCATGCCTATGTACCAAATGACATCTGTTGTCAGATGAGATTCCAAGTGGGAGGACTAAGTGGTGCTTACCATGACTGCAGTAAAGAACAGATTCTGAGCAGAGAGATCACACCAAGGTGCTCACATGAGAGACAGAGAGCTACAGCAGCAAGGTCAAGGGAGGATTTTACAGAATGGTTTCCATAGAAATGATATTTTCATGGAAATCAAAGTTTTCAAGACTATATTTAAGCGGGACTTCAAGCAAATAGAGAAACAAATAACTATTTTCAAGAGGAGGCATTTCAGATTAAAAAAAGAAAAGAAAAACAGTGGGAAAAGAAGAAATTAATAAAGAAAGAAGGTGCAGGTCAACTGGAAAAATTCCCTTAAATATACTGGTTAGTGTTGTCACTAATTCCTACCAAAGAGGAACTAAAGATGAGATCATAGCTACTCCTTACCTTTCAGAACTCCTCCAATGAAGCTACATATAGTAATAAGTACACAAACATAGAATAGACCATAGAAAGACATATGCTCCCTCAAGAGAGGAAAGAAATTTGCTTTCTTCAGAAACTAGATAGAACTGTTGAAATATGAAATTAGCTACAATTTTGAAATCGTGAGCCATAAGTGGCAATCCTTTTGTTTCTCACATATTTTACCATAAAAAATGAAAACAAAGGAAATGAGTAAGCATTTGAGGATTTGGGGCAGAGTAAGAAGGATCTGAAGTGGGAGAGAAGCAAACATATTCTCACACTGTTGCAATGCTTTCTGGATTTCATTGACCAGTGTACTATGCTACACTCCAGCATTCCTCCCTTCCCCTTCTACCCAAATAGGAACTGATATGGGATTGCTGGGTTATTGTTTTATGAAGCAATTACATTTAAAAACAATCACAAGCCACCATTGGATATCTCCATCATTTCCCAAAAGAACAAACTGATACCAGAAACATAGGATGAACATGACCTCAGAGGGAGAAAGCTTTATGAATGACTCACTACATTGTTTCTGTTTCTATCACTTTTTGTTGCTGGTATGTCACAACCTCTCTGTGGACTAGAATTGGGTAATGGACGAGGATTTCAAGCCCACTGCCTCACTGAATTCTGGTGTTCCAGCACCATGGATAAAGGCACCTATACCACCAACTAACAAAAACATATCAGAGCAAGTATTTACTCTAGTAAGATTTTAGATAATTTATTACTATTTATATCATTCAAAAATTTGAACATGTTTCACGTTCAATTTGCATTTTCCTCCTATGCAAATGCATATAAGGTTTCTTCTTACACAATGTAGGATAAGTCAGTTCCAAAAAAAAATCCTTTATCAATTTTTACAAACATTAACCTTTGCAGGCACAGATGTTTGATAGATAGATGATATAGATATAGATATAGATAGATGTAGTATATGCTGGCTCTACCTGGTTATTAGAATCGAGATTCTTTTTGGACATGTTACAAATAATATTAACTCACACCCTTATGTTAAACCCTTAGTTATCTTATCACTTATAATGTTCAATTGCAATTTTTGTTGGCATTACTATCTCCCTTCCAAGACAGTAAACCTTTGAGGACAGGAACTAGCTTTCTCCATCTTGATATCTTGACAACTAAAGCAAAATTTAGTCCATTCTTAGTCTCTTATAAGTGTTTGTTGAATGCTTGAATGAATGGCTCTACTTAGGTTACGTTTCCTGAAACATCACAATTATATATAGCAAATCCATGGTACTATTTTATGGTTTATTGATGGAGGTAGCAACTCAATCTGTCCTTTAACACTCATTTATGCATTCTTTGTACATATATGAAACTGTTACTATCTGCTTCCATTGTGCTAACTACTCTGGATAAAAGAAATGAGCAGAATGTAGTCACTGTATTCAAGGATGTCAGAAATAGTTCCATTCTGGAGTTCATGTGATCTTTTTAGCACAATGCCTTATGGAAATACAATCAATTTTTTGAATGATACAAATAGAAATGATCTAATCACATAAAATATCACTAAATACTTGCTCTGATATGTTTTTCCTAATGAGACTAAAACCCGTTTATCACCGTAAGTGGTAATATCCACTCTACTTATGTAAGAGTCTTCCCCTCTAACAAATTACAGCCACTATCCCCATGATATGGTTTACTTAAATTGGAGCCTTAGCCTTATGCATTTTAAATGAAACAATAAATCTGCTTACTATTGCAAGTCTTGTTGTATTTGCTGTTCTCCTGTGGAAACCCTTCTAGTCGGCACTGAAAACGATGCTGCCAAAATTCTTGAAACCAAGGGTTTCGATGGTTTGTTTCTGGCCGGAGCTTCAGATAATAATCATCAAACCACTTGACATCGGGAGATTGGAGCTTGATTGTGATGCCACCAACAGCTTCTCGCTGATATCCATCTGTCACATCATACCTGTCAGCCCAGCCATCACTGTGGGGAAATAAAAAACCCCTCAGCTTAGAACAGATATCTCCTAAGCAAATGAATCAATTTGCTTTCCTTTTGACGAGATTAGTCATTAAATGGATACCTTAGGCCACATGATGGTCCTATATTACACCGAGGTGATTATTGATATAGCAGCTTGTTAGAATAGAAAGTGCAATAACACCATGGAAACTTTGGGTCTAAGAGTGCTAAAAGGAACTAACTACACTTACCTTAAACTGCAGAGAATAGCCTGAAGATTCTGGCAGAATTTTACTGGTTGCAAAATATAGTATACACATGGAAGCTGCATAATATCATCATTCACATTTTTAACTGACATTTAATAGCCAGGCCAAGTTAACTTTGAATACAGTATTTTCTTTGGCTTCATAATAGTAATTATAATGATCATAAAATAAGAATCAAAAATATCATCCAACATATCTAATATTAATCATCCTGTGACACAACATTTTTGTTCGAATTTTGCAAGTGAATAATAGGTTTAAAAAACATTTGCTGATTATGGTTACTCTATTACGTGTTGATTTGCCAAGCCTCAAACTGAAATCTCTGTAGTCCATAGTCCATACACTCTTTCCTATGGAATTTCTAAAATACATTTAAAATGTACATCTGAAATCACATTTTATATTAGAGTGCCCAAAAGAACTTCTGAACAATGTGCCATCAAAAGTGGTGAAGGGATCATACTCCTCAACATAACTATCATTCTATGCACTGATCACTCAAAGTTATTTAGGAATTTTAAGATAAAAGGATTTGAAATCAGAGGGTTCGTATTATAATGCTAGAGGAGAGTATAACTGAATAAGAAAAAAGTCTTCTACAATGATTTGGAAAATACATGAAACATAGTATTGGAAATAAAAACAAAAGGCATGAAAAGATGTTTGTGTAAAATTTGGGTATACCCTAGGGTATCTAAGGAAGAAGGAAACTGACTTGTCCCTCTTCACTGCCACTGATTGGATATACACAATTTGTGCTGTATGTCTGCTGGAATCCAGTGGTACTATCTTTCCCTGGAAGAAGTGCAAGTGCTTGTTAAAGAAGTATGAGGAAAGGGACAATTTGACTAAATCTCGAGTAACCTCAAAGAGAGAAGAGAAGGAATATAGAGAGATCTAAGGGGAAGAACAGGCTAGAACCTCCTAAATGCAAAGCAGGAAAAAGTGTTAGGAGGTGAGCTGGGGGTAGGGGCAGTGGGTACTAGGGAGAGGATGTGGGAAGAGATTTATACTACCAATCACTGCTTACCTCAGTGATATTCAAATATTTCCATTTAACAGAATGTTAATTTATTTTTACATTACTTTCATTGCATTTTGCCCTTAACATTTTTTTACTATGCAGAAAGCATGGTCCAATATTTTGCATAAGAAAATCAGTGCCAAGAAAGTATTATGTAAGTAATTAATTTAAATTATACAGAAAGCATGCACTTTTTCCAGTATGCTCTGCTCTACCAACTTTGATATAAATATTGATAATTGCGAGTTATTCCAAAGATCATATATTACTCATTAAGATATCATAAGGGCTTGAGATGACTTGAGATAATTAGCTAGGGCATCCGTGGGTGGAGAGAAGGGATAAAACAAACAAAAAGAACACCTTTTTTCTCCAAGTCCTCCTTGGCAAAAGATATTTCATTAGAAATTACCTATAGTGAAATTTCAAAACTTTTGTGGCAAATCAAGAAAAAAAAATAGTAATGTAGTATGTTTTGTCCCAATGTTGAATTTGGTTACTTCACACATTATCTTCCCTCAAGTTTCCCATTTTCAGCTCCAGAAGATTTTATTTAAAGCTGACAAGTTGAAATGAAGTGGGCTTGTTTGCCTCATTTTCTCCTCTGTTTTGGAGGGTTTATTATATCACTGAGATGAGAGTGTGGGTCTCATTGGCACTCAAGGAGCTGCATGGGCGTGTTGCAAATGGGACAGGAAGCTGTTTGTCAAGCAGAGCGCCATTCTCCAAGGAAGTGGGAATTTAAATTGCTCCTTTTGTTAACATTAGCTCGCTCTTATGTAACACTATGATTATGAATATTACATAAGAAATGTAAGATTATAATGGCTCCAATTTACCCTTCACAGTTCATTCATTGAATTTAACGGGGATTGTAAAAACTTTGTCTTGATAAACTTTTTTGCAGGTGATATTTCCATAAAAGAAAACTGTCAGGATGAGAGTGATAATTTACTCATCTCTCATCATGTTTTTTCTCTTTTTTTTTTTTTTTTTTTTTTTTTTGAGGTATTTATCTTTTCTGTAAGTTTAATAATTTAGAAAACTATGATGTTTTATTATTAGTCTTACAAGTTAAAGTTGTGAGTTTAAAATAATTTTTGTTTCAGATGTTGCCAATTAACAGCAAAATATAAATGATAAAGGAGATAGTATAGAAACAGAAAATCCCAATATCTATGTGACAAAACAGGGTCATGCTATTTAAAATTTTGGGTAACATCTGCTATGTTGATCCCCCCCAAAACAGTTTAACACTGGCTAAATTAGAGGGTGGTGTATTGACTTTAGCTTATTAAATATTAACATTTTTATATAAATATGTTTTTAAGATTTGTATTAAGATGATAGGGCATCTCTAAGTATGATGCAATAAATTCAGCAGTAAAACGAAATGCAAAGAAAAAACCCTTCTACCACCTAAAGCTTTCTATTACTTTGATAGGGTGGACCTTCAATATTCTGGTACTACTTTAATTCTTTGGGTGACACATATTTTACCAAAGCAAGAGAAAACAGAGGAATAAAGATAGGGAAGGAAACTAACATTTACTAAAAATCTACCACATTTAAGGCACTTTACTAGATTTATTATTTGTCCACCCATTCAATTTCTCCCTCTTCTCACTGGTGGGCATTTTGCCCAACTCCTCATAATCCATTTTATTCTTTTCTTTCCAGTTGTTTGAATATACAGTTGGTCGTCATTATTTACAGATTCTGTGTTTACAAATTTAACTGCTTGCTGAAGTTTATTTGCAATACCAGAATCAATATTGGTGGCATTTTTGCAGTCCTTCATGGGCATGCAGAGAGTGGCACACATTTGAGACTACTGAAGTGCATGTCCCCATCTGAGGTTGAAAAGGGTGACTCTCTGCTTTCTTGTTTCAGTTCTCATACTACAAACAAGTGTCCTTTTCAGTATCTATTTAGTGCCATCTTTTGCAGGTTTGTGTTATTGGTGATTTTACTGTTTAATTTGGCCTCCAAGAATAAAGCCTGATGTGTTATCTAGTGTTTCTAAACATAAGATGGCTGTAATATACATAGAAAATACAGTCAGCCCTTTGTAACTGTGGGTTCCATATTCACGGATTTCATCAATAATTAATTGAAAATATTTGGAATAATAAAAAATACAAATAAAAAACAAGACAGTACAATGACTACTGATATAACACGTATGTTATATTAGGGATAATAATTAATCTAGAGCTAAAATTTAAAGTATAATGGAGGATGTGTACAGGTTACAAGTAAGAACTAAGCTACCTGATACAAGAGACCTGAGCATCTTTAGATTTTGGTATTAGTGGGGTAAGGGGAAGAAGTGTCCTGGAACCAATGCTCTGCAAATATCAAGGGACTAGGGATAACTGTATGTAGACAATACATATGTTAAATAAGCTGCATGAATAAAGTTGCTGCAAGTTCAATGTTACTGAATCAACAATATATATTAAATAATGTGTCTTTAAATAAGAACACACATAAAGCAAGGTTATGTTTTGACTAGTTGATGAACATGTTGTGACTAAAGACTCACAGCAAACTAAGCTTATATTTCCTCTAGAAGTAATGGTCATTATTCACTAATTTACTGTTTGCTGCATGTTTATAGAACATTACTGTGAATAATAAAAATTGGCTGTAATTACATATAATCTTAATCTGGATTTTTTTTAGTCAGGTTTGTAGCCTTTCTTTGGCTATGGAAGCAGAATAACTTGGACATTTAAAATAGAAAAAGCATTCTTCACTTACTTAGCTTGGCTTAACTAAAGGAGGATTCTTTGTACATATGTACTGGATTCTCAAAACACCTCACTAGCAGTTACTTAGATCCTTTAAATATTCCCTGCAAACATCTTAAGGGCATGCTAATCTAGCAAGAATTTACTTTCACTTTCTTCCCAAGATTGCATTACCAAAAATATACTCTCTTTCTCTACAATCTACTCTTCCCCTTTCTCCTTTCAACCCAAATTCCTATGATTTCTCATAATAAGAAACTCATGAAAGCTTAATTTTTCTTCATTTCAACAGACAGTTCTTGTCTAAAACAAAATTGACTCTTGAATTACCCTGCTATTTTTTTCCTAGGTCTCTATAATTTTCCTTCTTTTCTTCAACATTTATTAGATGTCTACCCATCTTAGACTAAATTATTTTGTCACAATCAATAGTCCCAGTATCTCACTGGTATAGAAGAGAGATTTATTTCAGCCTTTATATTCACTGCAGATGGCCTATAACTCTGTTCTATGTCATCTTCATTTTGAATTTGAAGTCTAAAAGAATAGTCTGTTTCTGGGACATACCAATCGTGTAGAGCAGGAGTGCCCAAACCCCAGCTTTCAGACCAGTACCTGTCCGTGTCTTGTTAGGAACGTGGCTGCACAGTAGAAGGTGAGCCCTGGGTGAGTGAGCATTACCTCCTGAGCTCTGTCGCCTGTTAGATCTAATGCAGAGGCATTAGATTACCATAGGATGGTGAATCCTATAGCGAACTGTGAGTGAGCTAGGTTGTGCGCTCCTTATAAGATGGAACAGTTTCATCCATGAAACCAGTCCCTGGTGCCAAAAACGTTGGGGACCACTGTTGTAGAAGGAAAAACAGATATGATAGGGGAATCATACAATTGTTCTTAACATTCTGCTTAAAAGTGGCACATGTTATTTCTGCTCACATTTCACTGACTGAACAAATCACATGGCTAAACCTGACCTGAATGGGACAGGCATCCATGGTTTTTCCTATGGAGAGGAGCAGTGAATATTTTGAAGAAAATGCAACTGACAATTTCAACTATGTGTTGAAATTATATTGAAACTGAGAAGAAACATGAGTTAAATAGGTTTTAGAGACTATGCTCCAGCAGTTCACAAGTCTAGTGGAGGGATGAGAAAGGAGGACAGATGTAAATAAGTGACCACATACAAACGATTATTATGGGCATGTGCTAAATGCAGTGAGAGAGCAGATGAATAAATAATTGACCAACACTTTTAGGGAGATAAGATTTGAACTAAGTTTGAAAAGTGTGGACAATAGAGTGATACCAGCAGTTTGAAATATTGTTTTCTATATATTGAAAAAAATTGTTAATCAAGGAATAGTAAATACGAAGCATTCCAGCTATGTAGGGTGCACAGGTCAGAGAAGTAATGAGAGGGTGAGCTGAAGAGAATCAGTTGTGAATCTTCTTTTGTGCCATCCTAAAGATTTCCAACTTTGTCATACAGGTAGTGAGGAGCCAGTGATGGCTTTTAGAGTGGGAAATGATACAAAGACATGATGAGAAGTAGATAAACTCTGCTAAAAGCTTACATGACAGATCAGAGCTGTTGGAGATGAAGGTTAGGGAATCAAGTTAGAAAATACGTTGCAATGGTCAATGAAGCCAATGGAGAATTGAATTAAGGGAGTGGCAGTAAGAATGAAGAGCCCTATTTAATAGGAATCTTAAGGTAGAACCTCTGAACCTGTGGGGCATAGAAGGTAAAGGAGCATTTTAATGGTTTGTGGGAGGAGAATAACAACATTGCGTGTAGCTCCATGTCCTAGGCTGGACAGTATGTGAAGAGAACAAGTTTTGTTTGGAAAAGGAAGAAAATGAGTATAAGTTGGTATCTGTGGTGTTCAGATTTATCTTTATATGATCTCTCACATTTCTGTTTCTCCTGGATTTCTACATATTATCTCCATATGCAACTGGTTTGAATGTTAAAAATGCAAGTTAACAATGTTCTTACCTGTGGTTCCAGTACGATATTAACCTACTCTTTTTTATTGTATGTATGTTTTTGCATGCAGTGCAATAGCTGTTGGCACTCAACAATATGAGAAACAATGGTAATTATACATCTGTAAAGATTTATACCTTATATCATTGTATGCTTATACTGAAAGTATTTTAACTTTATAATTATTTCTATCATTCATTATATTAAATTTATGAACTATAAAGCAGACCAATAGTTATAAAATAATTATGGTAGGATTTAACAACCAATAGGCTTAATATCACAATCTATTTTTGCTAGAGTGTGAAAGCTCTTGAGTTCTATATGCTAACAGGAATATGTAAAAATAAATCTTAGACAATTATGAAGAAAAAAGTCTAAGGATTATGGAATGTTAGGGCAGCAATGCTAAATAATTTAAAAATCTATCTCCCTTAATGAAATCTAAATCCATAAAATGCAGACAATATAATTTTTTCTTTCTTTCTTCATTTCCTATCAATATATGTTATAAATTATTGCTATAGAAAACAGAAAAATACATGTAGCACTGAAAATTGCATTAAGTGATCCTTTAATAACAGTCTCAATATTTTACTCATTTCAATTTATTAATTCACTAAACATTTGAATGCCTCCTCTGTGCCAGACACTGGTAGGTTCCAGGCCATGCCCTCAAGAAGTCAACAGTCCATTAGGCATGACCTGTCTGAATGGGCATTGCCAGCTTCCAGTCCATTGCATTTTTCTCATTTATCCTTCAAATTAAACATGCCCTTTCCTTTTTATTCAGTCTTTCCATAAATAGTAGAAATCATTAGATTTCCAGTCACCGAGTTATTTACTGAAAATTACATTCCTGTCTTGCCTCCCTAAGATTATTCTCTGATCACCTCAATTAGTATTCTGGATATTTCCAAGTTCTTAATTCTTACATTTATAATCTCTCGATTTATTTATATGGAAGACTAATTATATACAATAGGTATGGATTTCACTATTTGAACTCTCAAATGGCAACATCGTTATTTCTTAACACTACAACTCCATGGAGATTTTAGGAAGGCATCCCATGGTGCTACCTGCCATAGGCAAACACATTCTGAGTACATTCTGTACCCAAAGGAGAAATACCTGTCTATAAATGTTGGAATCTGAATGAATATTCCTAGAAGTTAGTGGTCATTAAACTTGTGTCAGGAAATGTAACTATGTGTGGGGCATGCTAGGCCCACACAGTTATTCTTGCCCACTGAAATCATTAGTTATGCTTATCATGATGAAACTGGTACTGCTGAGACAAACCTCACACATCCTGTTCATCGGAGACATAGAACATTGATTCTTATTCCCTAGATATGTTATAGTTTCACACTCCTAAGCCTTTGAGTATACTATTCCTTCTGCACAGAGTGCCATTCTTTTAACTCCTCACATGTTTTCTGATTTGATAAAATGTAATTCAACAAGTAGACAGATTTAGCTTGAATGCAACTTATCAAAAAGCTCCTCTGGGCTTAATGGTTCCTTCTGCTCTGCTTCTAAAATACAGTGACATTCATTGCTTTCTTCACTGAACAAGTATTGTGTAACTAATATTATAAATGTGTGGATATAGTGGTGACAAGGAAGGCAAGATTTCTGCTCTCATAGAGGTAACATGATGCTTTCAGTTTTGCAATTGTCATTGTATTAAAGATAGCTACGTTTATTTTTGCTCCCCGAAAGTAGACTATAAATTTTATACTTTGCACATCTTTGTATCCTTAATGCTTATTATAATGCTCAGTACATACCAAATACTCAAGAAATGTTTAATATAACTTGTTTAAAAATTAGGTTTTAAAAGGAAAACTTCAAATAACACAGATTTCTTTTCAGATAACTACATCTACTCATTTGTTAATTGAGAAAACAACACTGTCAAATGTGCCTTATAAAATGACTCTAAAAGGCTGAGTTGATTCCCCCCTGCAGAATGGTCCTCTCTATTATCTACCTGATGTTATTAAGGTTAATGAGCGTATTCATTAGGCTGCATCTCAGTATTTTTTTTTTTCAAAATCTGTTTGCAACCCACATAATTATTATGGAAACTGCTGTTCTACCCACATGTAATCATCATCCTGCCAAATCTCTTATCAATAGCATTTTAACAGATATTTTGGGATTTTTAAAAATTCTAATAGTGGGAGTCTACTGACTACTAGGCTGTTTTCGTATTAATATTGCTCCCTATACCCCAGGAAGAGCAGGAAGTCTCAAATCTCTATACACTAGTGAAAATCAAGGAAAAATATTGAGACTCTATTTCGTTTTATTTTATTTATTTATTAGATACAGTCTCACTGTGTTGCCCGGGACGGATTCAAACTCCTAGGTTCAAGTAGTCATCCCACCTCAGCCTCGGGAGTAGCTAGGACTACAGGTCTTTGCCACTGTGCCTGGCTTTGAAATTTTAAATTAAAGTTCTTATGAATATACCCCAGTCAACACTAATGAGTTAATTCCAAAAGAATCAAAATTTAGAATTTTGAGAAAAAGATAACATTATCAACTGAAAATCAACTTATTTCTGAGGTGTATAAATCTCAATATTTCTCATTTCAAAGGATTCATAAAGAGTAAGTAGAGGTAGATTGCAGGAGTGATATCAGAACATTCAAAAGAAGGGAAAAAGTCAGGAACTTGAAATTTGTCACCTGTATACCATAAGGTAATTTTCATTGTATGGCTTTTTCTAAAGTTCTGCAGGCCTTAGAGATAATTATTAGCCCTAGTTTTTACATCTGAGGAAACTGGAGGATTAAATAACTTTATAACTAAAGAAATCTGAGGGATTAAATAACCTACTCAAAACCCCACGGCAAATGTAGAGGGGATATAAACTCAGATCTTGCAAATTCCAAAACTCTAGCACATTTCATACTTCATAAACCTGCTAAGTAATGACATACAGTAATGACAGCAGAGAACTGTGTCTTGATGAATTTTATTTAAGTGACTGACATGTATTGGAAAACAGGGATCAGATTGTAGTCTGAAAATGTGTAGGTAAGATTCTAAAATGGCACCCCAGATCGCTGAGCTTTGGGATATACACACCTGTCTTAGTTATTCAATCAAACACTCATCTGGATAAGTGCTTCTCTGGAAGGATTTTAAAGATGTATTTTAGGTTCCAAACAAGCTGACTTTAAAATAGGGATACTACCCTCTGTGAATCTGATCTAACTAGGTGAGTCCTGAAAGGGACTGGTTATTTCTGATAACAAAGATTCAAATGAGAGGGACTTGACATGAGAGAGCTGGAGGAGAATCTCCATTGTTGGCTTTCCTGATGGAGGGAAAGGAATGCAGGTGGCCTCTCAGAAATGAGTATGGCCTCCAGCAAACAACCAGCACCAGAATAAGACTCAAGCATACACCCACAGACCACCAAATTCAGCCAAAAACTTGAATGTATTTGGAAGCTGATTCTTCCACAAAGCCTCCAAAAAGAAATGCAGTTCACCAATACCCTGACTACAGCCTGTTTGACCCTCAGCAGAGAACCCAGTTGCCATACACAGTCCCCTGACATCCAGAAAGTATGAAATAATACATGCAGTTTGCTTTAAGCTACTAATTTTGTTATAATTTGTTACACAACAATATAAAGTTAATACTCACTTCCCACCTCTATTCTGCATTTCTTCAGTCAGAAGGCCAATGCCTGTTAATATTTGAAGAGATAAAATCTTAGGTGGTCTGACCTAATTCTGGGTGTGGTCAGTATAGACTGATTTACAAAGACGTGGGGATTATAGAGAATAACAGATAGTAAGAGAAACCTATTAGAATAGTTGGGATATCCATCCTGTCTTGATTTTGGTTCTAGGATGGCAGGCTTAATGTCCTCTGGTTTAATGTCTTCTGGCTCCAGGGATGCTTCCTCATCATACACATCCTTTAAAGAGGAGAAGCTGATAAATATCTTTATAAATAGATTGATTACATTGTGTGTTACCCAATCTTTTGTTTCTCTCATCATATTATAGCCAGTTGGAGAAATGCAAAAATTGAGGCTATTGTATAAAATGTGCAACAACTTAGTAAGCAAAATGATCCATTTCAACGGAGAAAACACTTTGAATGAGCTATTGTATCCACAGCTTTATATAACCTTTTCTGTTTTTTCATGAAGTTTCCTTTCTTAGGATGATCTTCCAGTTTTCATGCTATAAACCCATCTTCCACTGAATTTGACTAATTCCTTCTGTTAAGCTTGTAAACTTTTGTCAGTGGGACTAGTGCTTAGAGTGCTTAGAGTATTCTGTTACATGGCTGTGCTAGGATAACACTCACATTTTTTTTTTTTTTCTTTCTTTCTTTTTTGAGACCAAGTCTCGCTCTGTCACCCAGGCTGGAGTGCAGTGGCGCAATCTCGGGTCACTACAAGCTCCACCTCTTGGGTTCACGCCATTCTCCTGCCTCAGCCTCCTGAGTAGCTGGTACTACAGGTGCCTGCCACCACGCCCAGCTAATTTTTTGTATTTTTAGTAGAGATGGGGTTTCACCGTGGTCTCGATCTCCTGACCTTGTGATCCGCCTGTCTCGGCCTCCCAAAGTGCTGGGATTATAGGTGTCAGCCACCACGCCCGGCCAACATTCACCTTTTCAAAAATATTTCTTCTCTTCTTAATTGCCTCTTTTATGAAGGCCAAACAGCCTTTGAGAGCATAATCAAGGTGATTGCACAGTGCTACATGCAATA
Source organism: Rhinopithecus bieti (assembly GCF_001698545.2). Lineage (NCBI taxonomy): Eukaryota > Metazoa > Chordata > Mammalia > Primates > Cercopithecidae > Rhinopithecus > Rhinopithecus bieti. Next base: position 716,690 of record NW_016808858.1, read on the forward strand.
TTAAATCAGTAATTTTTTATTGAACACCTATTAAATTCTAAGCAATAAGGCAGGCTTCAAGATGATATCAGTGAACATAAACCTCACCTCCCAGTTTGTTTTATTTTCTTTTATATCATAACAGGTCACTAGGGACTTCATAATTTCAAATCTATATTTTCCTCATACTTTCCTCAAACCTCCTGCATTATTTGACATTACTGATTCATTTAGCAAAATCTAATAAGTAATGTTGCACTTGCTAAGTTCTCTGCAGAGTGCTGCATATAAGGAATAAAGAGGAGAAAAATTATTCCCTTCAACCTTAGAGTGAGGCAAATGAAAAAAATTACTTGAATGATAACTATGCTAATGTATATAGTGTTTTTTTTCCTGCCAAGCATTGTCCTAAGCAATATATGCTCATGTTTATATTCTGCTACGTATTATATATACAGTTGGCCCTCCATAACCCTGGGTTCCCTATGTGTGGAATCAATCAACCCAGATTAAAAAAAAAAAAAATGGATGGTTGTATCTGTACTGAACATGTACAACTTTTTTCTCTTGTCATTATTCCTAAACAATAGAGTACAGCAATTATTTCACATAACATTTTCTTTTCTTATTTCTTTTTTTTAAAGATGGAATCTTCCTTTGTTGCCCAGGCTGGAATGCAATGGCATGATCTCAGCTCACTGCAACTTCCGCCTCCCGGGTTCAAGCAATTCTCCTGTCTCAGCCTCCTCTGAAGCTGGGACTACAGGTGCACACCACCATGCCTGGCTAATTTTTGTATTTTTATTTGTGACAGGGTTTCACCATGTTGGCCAGGCTGGTCTCGAACTCCTGACCTCAGGTGATCCACCTTCCTCGGCCTCCCAAAGTGCTGGGATTACAGGTGTGAGCCACAATGTCCAGCCTCATATAGCATTTTCATTGTATTAGGTATTATAAGTAATGTAGGGATTATTTAAAGTATACAAGAGTGTGTATGTAGGCTAAATGCAAATACTATATGATAATGATTTGAGCTATTATAAAAGTGACTTGAGCATCCACAAATTTTAGAATCCACAGAGGGTCTTGGAATCAATCCCACAGATGCTAAGGAAAGACTATATTTATGAAATTGAAGTACATAATTTTACATATTAACATTCCACATGAGGAAACTGTAGCTTGAAAAGCAGCAAATTGCCCAGGGTCACACAAGATTTAAACCCACTCTATCTAAATCTAGACATTAAAACTGAACTAGAACAATGTATGAAATGTGATCTTTAATACAAATCTGTGTCCAAAGTTATATACATTAAAATGTAGATAGAAGAGCTAATTTAATTTCTACACACACACACACACACATACCCCTCTTGGAATTTCTTGCTTTTTTTTCCTTCTACTTGAATTGTCAAATAGAGAACTGCCTTAAACCATTAAATTAATATTCTGATAAAATGTCTATCTCTGTATTGTTCAGTGCTCTGTTATTGTTAGTAACAGTCTCTCTAATAATATGGAAAAGACCGATTAGAAGATGCTTAAGAGACCTTGATTTCTGTACATAAACACGGAATGGACTCATTTTCATTCACATTTCACTTTGAGGCAACATGTTTTTCCTTGACAAAATATCCCCATGACACTCAGGGAAACCAAGTCTATTGTGAACTTCTCACATTTATTTAATATGGTTTCCAAATAAAACTTAGAGCTATAGAAGAAGAGTAAATAATCAAAAATTATACTGGGATTCAGATTAAGTTTTAGAAATAATCATTGTACAAGAAGCGAAACAAAAGTCAAAACCTAAGTTCCTGAAAAATTTAGGTATCATATGCCCAATAATTAATCCAAGTAGACTTAAATTTTAAGTCACATAATAGAAACTCAATAGCTACTTCCACATTTGCCTGTGATAGATTAGGCAAGCCATCCTCTGAAGACAACTAGAAAAGCTAAATAATTTGAATAATTTTTTTTAAATTTGTTTAAGTGGTCAGAAAGCTGTCCAGTCAGCCAGTACTGAGGGGACCATGATCCTGGAGAGAAAAAAAAAAATGGACTGAGGAAAGACGTTCCCTTTGAAGTATGTGACAATTCATTGAAGTTGAACTCATTGATAAGAAGCTAAGAAGTTGGGACAAAAGCGCTAGGTGAGCTTTGAACATTTTTGAGTTCTGGGCTAATATGACATTTAAAATCTTATCAGTGAATATCTGGGAGGGAAGAGAAGCACAGATATCTGAAGCAGATACTATTTTCTCCCTTGAACCCTTTGCTAATTTGTAGGCATTTGCTGAAAAGCTCAGAAGTGGCTAAGATATTGGAAAGATGAGAAGAGCTTTAGGCAGTCATACTGAACTGAAGAAAAAAGAATTGCACTTGTCCATTAGTCCATTTCCTGTTGTTTATAAGAGAATGCCCCCAACTGGGTAATTTATAAAGAAAACAGGTTTATTCTACTTTTTATTTGGCAGGCTAAGAAGGTCAAGGGCATGCCTCTGGCTTCTGGTGAGGGCTTTTGTGCTGTATCACAACAAGGTGGACAAGGAAGTGGACACATGCAAAGAGGGGAAACTTGAGAGGTGTTCTGACTTTGTAATCACTCACTCTTCCAGGAACTAATCCATTCCCATGAGAACCAATCCAGTCTCTCAAGAGTGAGAACTCACTCAGGATGAGAGAGGAGCAACAAGCCATCGATGAGGGATCTGCCCATATAACCCAAACATCTCCCACTTGGCCCCACCTAACACCACCACAGTGGGGATCAAATTTCAGCCTGAGTTTTATTGAGAGCAAACAAACCATTGCATGTAGAAACCACTTTGAGTTTTTATTTGGGATCATTAGAGGCTATATTTTAGTTGTAAAGATGAACTGGAAAGTGACAGGCTCCAACAAAAATGGAAACTGCTTCAAATACTCTCACTGTCAAGCTAGCTTAAAATGGTCTTCCTCTCTTCTAACTGCTATAAACAAGCAATAGCAAATTCTCTCTGGATGTACATACAACCAGATGTAGCCTTAGATTACCTCTACAATTTTTATACATGTTTGTCTATCATTTCAGTAGTAAATGGACAGGCATATGAAGCATTAAAGACAAGAATGAAATAATTAAAAACCAGGAAAAACAGTCAATGAAATCAATCCCATCCCAATCATTAGAATCAATAGAGTGAATTTAAATACAAATATGAATAATATATTCAAGAGAATAGATGAAAAGTCAGAGAATTAAGTTGAAAGCAGTAATTTAAAATAAAGAGAAATTTAAGAATGTAAACATTTAAAAATTTAAATTAAGAACTCAATGGATGTGTCAGCTTCAGCAGAATAAACACAACCAAAATGAAGTTTAGAAATCTTAAAGGAATAGAAAATATCCAGACTGAATAATGGAAAACACAATTTTGAATATAGAAAAGTATAAAATATGATGAAAACATCTAATTCAGATAGTTAGTTTTCCAGGGGAGAAGAGAAAAGAGAATAGAGTAGAAATCATATTTGAAGAGATAATGATGGAGTATTTGCAAAACCAAATGTGCAACCAGTATGAAACACACTGAAACACAGATTAATAAGTATGGTGACTCTAAGCAAAATGAATATGAAGTAATTCACACCCAGGCTTATCATAGTAAAGCTGCTAAAAATTAAAGGCAAAGTTATTGAAAGTAAAATACAGGAAGTGAGAAAAAGAAGCACATTAAACCCCCCAAAAGCTAGAGGTCATGGAAAAATAAAAATTTATGGAGAACTGCTTAAAAAAAGTATAGTAGAAAAAAAGGCTGGGCACGGTGACTCACACCTGTAATTCCAGCACTTTGGGAGCCCAATGCAGGCAGATCACAAGGTCAAGAGTTCAAGACTAGCCTGGTCAATATGGTGAAACCCCATCTGCACTAAAAAAAAAAAAAACACACAAAATTAGCTGGACGTGGTGGCAGGCGCCTGTAGTCCCAGCTTCTTGGGAGGCTGAGGCAGGAAAATCACTTGAACCTGGTAGGCAGAGGCTGCAGTGAGCCGAGATTGTGCTACTGCACTCCAGCCTGGGTGACAGAGGGAGACTGTATATTAAAAAAATAATAATAAATAAAAGAAAAGAAAAGAAAGAAATGTTAAAGTCAAGATTGATTCTTTGGAAAGACTAATAAAACTGATGAACATTTATGAACACTTGGCAAAAATAATAAAAAAATGAGAAATGCACAAGTTATATGCTAAAAACTAATTGTAATTGGGCAGCCAAAAGAATATTGTGAAATATATTATGGAAATAAATTTGAAAATTTAGATAAAATAGATAAATCCCTACATAAGTATTAAATGATGAAACAGAAACAAACATAATCTAAAAACAGAAGAATTTTGTATCTCTTAAATCAATGGAAGTTTATTTAAAACAACCCCAGAAACACACACACACACACACACACACACACACACACACACACACACACACAGAGTCTGGCCCACCAACTTCAGTAACAAATTATTCTACACCTTTGGAAGAGAAATAACACCAATACTCAACAATATTTTCAGGAAAAGCAAAGAGGAAAACTTCATTTTATAAGTCCAGAAAAACAGTAATAGCTAAATATTAAAATTATTTCAAAAGAAAGACAAAATATAGGCCAAACTCTTATAAATATCAATGAAAAATCTCACATAGCATATTAGGAAAGTGTGTCCAGCAATGTATGGAAATGCTAATACTCATTCAAATTTGGTATACCCCAGGAATAAGAAATTATTATTGTTATTATTGTGGTAAAAACAGGTAACAAGAGGTCTGTCTTAATAAATTTTTCACTGTACAGTACAATATTGTTAACTATAAGGACAGTATTGCACAGCAGATCATTAGAACTTATTCATCTTGTAGAACTGAAACTTCATATTTCTTGAATAGCAGCTCCCCATTTCCCTCATCCTCCCAGCCCCTGGCAACCACAATTCAGTTTATGCTTTTATCAGTTTCACTATTTTAGTCATATCTTATAAGTTGAATCATGAAGTATTTGTTTTTCTGTGACTGGCAGACATGCTATTTCACTTAGCATAGTGTTCTCATGGTTTATCCATAGCAAAATGGTGCAACCACTCTGGAAAACAATATGTAGCTTCCTCAAAATATTAAAAATTGAATTGCCATATGATCCAATAATCCTATTTCTGGGTATTCATCCAAAATAATGAAAATCAGGATTTTGAAGAGATATATATACCCTCATGTTCATTGCAGCATTGTTCACAACAATCAAGATGTAGATACACCCTAAATGTTTATTAGTGGATGAATGGATGAAGAAAATGTGGTATATACATATAAATTTATTTTAATTTTCTAAAGCTGGTCAGCTTAATTTACCACATTAACAACATAATGCAGTCAATAAATTAAAGAAAACGTGACAAATTCAACATCATTCTGATAAAATGTCCTTAGCAACCTAACTAAAAAAGATAACTTCCTTAATCTGTGCCAGTCTTTACAGTGAAGATAACACAACAGTAAAACGTTGAAATGTTTCTTCCTGATATCCAGCATAAGTGAAAGATGTCTTCACTCACTACTTTTTCCTAATATTTTATTGAATGTTCCAGCAAGTTCAATAAGGAAAGAAAATAAATAAAAAAGGAGTAAACTGTCGTTAGTCAAGAATAATGCAATTATTTACCTAGAAGATCTGAAATAATCTGTAGATATGCTACAGACACACTATTACAAATAACAAAGGAATTTAGAAAATTTGATGTGTACTAGTTTGGCATATATAAATACATTTAATTTCTGTATATCCAAAACAAATACAAATTAAAAATTTAAATATACTACTTAAAAAACACTTAATACAAAGAAATAAACCTAAATAATATGTGCAAGTTCTATTCATGCATGTAAGAAAAATTATGGGAGATTTTACTTGATAAAGAGTTAGACTGTATTCATAAATTGGATGAATGAATAACGTACAGTTAGTTCTCTTAAAGTTGATTATAGATGGATTGTAATCTCAACCAATATTCCAGTGAGTTTTCCTTGGTGGGGTTTAGGTGGAGAGGATATTTGTAAGTAGATTCTAAAATTTGTAGGGAAATGTAAAAGTTCAAAAATAGCCACGATAACCTTAATAAAGAACAAAGTTTATTTGAAAAAAATATACTATTAGATATTAGGGTTTTAGAAACTTATACATAATTTGTAGAAATAGATAAGTAGACCAATAGAACAGAGTCCCACATGCATAGAGAGATTTACTTTCTAACAAAGGCAACACTGCAAAGAAGTAGGAAAAAATGTTCTAATAAAAAAGATTCTAGGTGAATCATATGTCTTTATGAAAAAAGAGTCTTGATACTTAATCCACACCATTTACAAAAATCAAAATTCAAGGTAGATTGTGGACCTAAATAGGAATGATAAAATAATAAATCTTCTAGATAATAACAAAAGGAGATATTTTCATCATAGGATAGGAAAGATTTCTCAACAAGGGCATAGAAAGAACTATTAAAGTCAAAATTGTTAAAGGTATCCATAATATAACTAACAGTTTATTTTCATCGAAAGACACCACTAATTGAGTAAAAAGGTAGGCCACAAATTAGGAGATCTTGTAGTGTGTGTGTGTGTTGTGTATACAGATGACAGATACCAAAATGATAGCTAGATAGGCAAAAAGATAGTCTGAAAAGGACTCATATTTAAAGTATATAAATAATTTCTATAATTTAATATAAAAATAGAAAATCCTATAGAAAAGTAAGTGGTCAGGAAGATTGAACACTTCACACCTCACGAAATAGGATTTGAAATGACCAGTGAATGTTTTTAAAGTGGTTAACTTTAATCATTAGGAGAATACAAGCTATGAATAGCACTACTCACAGAACAAAATGGCAAAAAGTTAAAAATGATAGACATAGTGCAGTATAAAATGAAAAGCAACTGCAATTCTCAATCGCTGATTTTAAGAGTATAGGTTGGTACAACTGCATTGGAAAACTATATGGCATATCTACTACAACTGAATATAAGCATACAATATAACCCAGCAATTCTGGCCCTAAATATATTCCTAACAGAAATGCTATTAAATACACACCAAAATGCATACAGAAGAATGTTCACTGGCAGAGCAGCAGCATTGCCATCTTGGACAAGCCCCTCATTCTAAAGTTCACCTTAATAAAAAGCCATCTAAATCCAAAAAGCATCAACTTAAGGGCTAAGGTCAGCAAGACCATAAACCACAAATAACGTCTCCAACAAGAAACATTCCAAAATCCTCCCGAAGCAGAGACATGCTAGACCCTAGATAACCCCCCTCCAGGCCAGAAAGATGTGTGCCCCAAGATAACCTCTTCTCCCAGAAAGATTCCAACCCTGCCATAAACTTCCCCACACATATAAACATTCCAAACTTGCAGTGAGTCCGCTCACCCTAAAACCAATATACACTCTTAGTCTGTAAGAGAAAGTGCTCCTGACCGAAATTGGCTAAGGTTTTGTCTAAAGTAAACCTGTCTTTAACTGCAAGCTGCGTTTAGTGCTTTTTTCCTCTTTCTTCAGCTCTTACATTCACAGTAGCACTATTTGAAATAGTCTCATATTAATAACAACCAAAATGTTCATTGCCAGTGGAAAGGATAATGAATTGCAGTTTATTTATACAATACAGTAGTAGACAGCAATGAAAATGAACAAACTACTGTTACATGAAGGAAAATGAATAATATAATAAACATAATACCAAGTTAAAGAAAATATATGGAAAGGAGAAGATTATACATATTCCACTTACATAAAATTTTGAATACAATAACCCAGAATATTGGAAGTTAAAACATTGGTTCCTTTTGAAGAGTGTATTAGACTTGGAATGAGCAAGTTGGAATGTTGGGACCTTGCTCACTGTGGAGCAATGGTAAAATTTTATTTCTGGATCTGGTTGGTGTTTAAATGAGCTTGTTAACTTCATGCAGATTCAATGTACTACACATTCATGGTTTCTGTGCTCTTCTGATTGTATATTATAATGTGTTAAAATATTTTTATTTAAATAGGAAACTTAAAACTTCTGATTAGTCAAGAAATTTATAATGCCGACTTGTAAAATTTCAGCAGCAAATTCTGCATAAAGGAGATTCATCATTAATTCATTTCATTCTTAGGAGTCTTAAAATGCTCAGGCATCTTTAAGAATATCTTGGAGTCCTTGGCCACCACTTTTTAAAAAATCCAGTGATATCATAATAAAACTGATTATAGCTAACATTGAGTTGTGTTACCCATATTTAGACTTAAATATTGAAATTTATAATTCTTAGAAAATCCTTTTGGAATCTGAAAATAGTGGACCAAATTCAGTACAGTCCAAGTACATCAACATTTATTAAGCATCTACTATATTCCAAGCCTAAGTCAAATTTGATGACAAACATATTATATCTGTCCTAAATCAAGCTTATACTCTGGTGGAAGACTGGAAGAAAGAAAGACTTGAAGAAGGAAAGACTACAGAAAAGTATAATTTAAATACAGTTGAATAATATGTATAACAAAGACCTATAAAAATGAGACATGAAAAATTGGGCCCATGTCTTGAGGAAAAGTTACTTTATTTTTTATAAGTTGATATCTGGTCTCAAATCTAAAGTGTCAAAGAGTTGACAATTGGTGAAATGTACAAAAGTAAGGATAATTTTGAGAAAACTCTCTTGCTGAATACAGCAGAAATATTTTTACTCAAATCTGATAGGAGCAAACACTATGGTCCAGGAAACAAATGTTTGAAGTAAAATATAAAATTCTAGGCCATATTTATATAATACATAATTACAGCAATAATAAAAAGACATTGCTGATAACTGGAAAAACTGAAAGGTACTAAAAAGTAAAATGGACATGATTGAGACAGAATAAATCAATCAGCAAATATATATTAAGTGCCTGTTATATATGAAGCAGTTTATTATATGCTGAGGATACAGTGGTAATCAAGACAGAGAAATTACTGTATCGAGTCTTGAAGTTTTTGCAAAATTGTCAGATATAAAAATGGAGATGGGGGTGGAGCAAGGTGGCCAAATAGGAACAGCTCCAGTCTCCAGCTCCCAGCGTGAGCGACACAGAAGACAGGTGATTTCTGCATTTTCAACTGAGGTACTGGGTTTATCTCACTAGGGAGTGCCGTACAATCAGTGCTGGTCAGCTGTTGCAGCCCGACCAGCGAGAGCTGAAGCAGGGCCAGGCATCGCCTCACCTGGGAAGCGCAAGGGGAAGGGAATCCCTTCTCCTAGCCAGGGGAACTGAGACACACAACACCTGGAAAATCAGGTAACTCCCACCCCAATACTGCGCTTTAAGCAAACGGGCAAACCAGGAGATTATGTCCCACACCTGGCCGGCAGGGTCCCACGTCCACGGAGGGTCCCATGCCCACGGAGGGTCCCACGCCCACAGAGCCTTCCTCATTGCTAGCACAGCAGCCTGTGATCTAACTGCAAGGCAGCAGCTAGGCTGGGGGAGGGGTGCCCACCATTGCTGAGGCTAATGTAGGTAAACAAAGTCCGGGGAAGAGTAAACCGGGTGGAGCTCACAGCACCCAAAGGAAGCCTGCCTGTCTCTGTAGACTCCACCTCTGGGGACAGGGCACAGCTAAACAACAACAACAACAACAACAACAAAAGCAGCAGAAACCTCTGCAGACGCAAATGACTCTGTCTGACAGCTTTGAAGAGAGCAGTGGATCTCCCAACACAGCGGTTGAGATCTGAGAAAGTACAGCCTGCCTGCACAGGTGGGTCCCTGACCCCTGAGTAGCCTAACTGGGAGACATCCCCCACTAGGGGCAGTCTGACACCCCACACCTCACAGGGTGGAGTACACCCCTGAGAGGAAGCTTCCAAAGTAAGAATCAGACACTGAA
>NW_016808858.1:728356-746062 GCF_001698545.2 Rhinopithecus bieti
CAAGAACAGAAAACCAAACACCGCATGTTCTCACTCATAGGTGGGAACTGAACAATGAGATCACTTGGACTAGGGAAGGGGAACATCACACACCGGGGCCTATCACGGGGAGGGCGGTGGGAGGGATTGCATTGGGACTTATACCTGATGTAAATGACGAGTTGATGGGTGCTTACGAGTTGATGGGTGCAGCACACCAACATGGCACAAGTATACATATGTAACAAACCTGCATGTTATGCACATGTACCCTAGAACTTAAAGTATAATGAAAAAAATAATAAAAATGGAGATGGCATTTGCAGCACTGCAAATATCATGAACAAAAGCAAAGAGGCATGTATCCACATTTTTTTTTATGTAGGGAAAATTCCAGCCACTTAATTTTCACAGAAATTTAAAATATGAACATGACACAGTCTAATTTATACTATTTTACAGATGACTGTTCTTTGCAAACGGATTTAAAGCTTTTCCATTTTCAAGTACTTATTAGGAGGCCATTTCCATAAGTCATGTGAGAAGTGATGATTTGAAACAAGGAAGTGATTATAGGATGGAAAATTAGGAAATGAAGTAAGAAATACTGTATTTATGATGCCAAAGAGGCAGGGTTTTGTGAATAATATTCTATGGAGTACGAGGAAGGAAAATAAATCTAGAATGACACCGAATTTTCTGATTTGAGTGATTAGTGCCATTTACTAAAGAGAAATATGTTTCTTAGGGAAGTTTAGTTTTAAATATGTTAACTTTGAAACGCTTGTGAAACAATCAAGTGAATATGTCGCAAATGCAGTTACACATATAACATGAAATGAAGAGAAGTCTGACCAGAGATATTTAATTCAGATATTATCAATAAATCTATATTTGGTAGAACTGGTAAAGGGAATGTGATCACCCAATGGGGATGCTGCATGTTACGAGCAATTGAGAAATTCATTTATTATACTTTTTTAGTCTGTCAAAATTTCTTTTCTAGTTTGTATTGCCCCCAAATGGTTTAAATGTACTGGCTGTTCATACTTGAATGTCCAGTTAGAGCATAAGTCATATCTCAGAGACAGAAAGAGACAAAAATCTATTTAGGGAGATGTATTGAGTAGAAAACATGAACCCAGGCTATGAGAGAAGCGTAGAGAAACGGACAGTGCCAAATGGTTCATAGTTCAGTATCTGTAATTTCAGACCGGGGATGCGACACTATTTGGGGGAAAGAAAATACCCTAGAGTATAATTACCAAGCATTTCTGTTGTAGGTTGTGTTTGGAACAAGCAGATGTGAGGGTGAAGCTTAGACCTATATATAGAGAAGCACTGAGAGGATTCAGACAAGTACGAGGGAAGAATCAACACATCTCATTTGTAGGTTGGATCTAAGAAATGTCAGAGTAAAGTGAAGAATCACTCAGGGTTGTATCTGGGTGTGAGAGGGAATGTTGGGAGTCACTGACCTTTGTTGCATTTGAGGTGGTTGACTACTTTCTCCTGGAAAATCTCTCATCCCATGGCTTTATAGTATCAAATTATCCTAACACTCCTCTCACCACCCTGTTTTCTTCTTCTCTATCCTCCAGGTGAGTCTCTCTTCCTACATGCCAACTTTAGATATTAATGTTTCCTAGAGATTTGTCTTTGATATTTTTCTATTGCACTTTTATATAGTTTCCCTTTTGGATTTTATCCTATGACTCCAATTACCATTTACATCTAATTACTTCTACATATCTATCTTTAGCTTTGTTATGCTTCCTGTGCTCTAGATCAAAATATTCAACACCTATTAGCTTGATCGAGAGAAACCTCCAATAAAACTGGCCTAAAATATCAGTACTGTGCATTTCCCCAATAGAATTTATTGCCCTTTCTGTGGTATATCTCTAGATGAATGCTACCATTGTTCCTCTAATTGTTCAAACAAGGATTGTGGGTTTGGGGAAGTGTCACTCTTTCTTACTAAGGATCTGCTCCTTCCAGAGACAAAGTCATGATGATTCCATGGACTCAGCGTCTTGGGAAGCTATTTTTTTTCCCTTGACTGTCTCAGTGATGGCTTTCTTTTGAACCTTATTATCTCTCACTTGAACTAGGTGCTACTGTTCTCCCTTTGCTGTTATCAATGAGATTTCTAAAACAAATTAATAATATTACATCTCTGCTTAAACATTTTATTTTGGTTCTCGTTGCCTTTAAATAAAGTGCAAACTCCTTGAGGAGGCACATAAGATCCTTTATGATACTGTAATTTCTCAGTAGTTTCTCTTCTCATTCCCCTTTTCTTTCTGTATGCCACATTACTGTAGGTGCCCTCAAGATATCACATTTTTTATTAATCATCCCTACTATGGCATCAATGTTCACTTCATGTTCACTTAGTCAAATGCTTTTTCTTTTCATTTTCCTATATTCTGGCTGTTTTTCTAACCCCATTTCAGGTGCCTTTTATTCTAAGTCTTCTGTGGTCCTACATGTGGGAAAGAGCAGTTCTGTATCTTAAACACTGTGTGCTTAATTCTGCCTTAGCGTGAATCACATTGTAATTTTAATTGTTACATGCTTCTCTTTTTCAAGAAACTATTTTATTCCATTGTCCTAGCACTTCACTGGATTCATTGTTTGTCAATAAAGAAGGTGTCTTTAATATTGAGTAAATGGATGGAGTGAGGCAATTGTTAGAGAAGAGACTATTATAAGGAGGAAGATAAAGATATGCTGGCAATTTAAATGAGTAAGGATCTTTGGAAGTTATGCTGAGATTTAGATTCAAGGAAGTATGAGTCTATTCTGTCTTCAAGAAAATTAGAGTATTTTGGGTTAATAACGTTTTGATATAGAAAACAACTTAGAACAATCCAAAGCTATGTATAAGCAAATGGCAAGTGTTATAATGTACACATTAAGAGGAGTTGAACTGTAAGGGTATTTACAGGAATAAAAGTAGTGAGAGCAAGCTTTAAAGAAAAGACAAGACTTAGACTGAGTTTTCTCCCTAGTTAGTTGCTCTGTTTGGACTTCTGTCACGTCATCCTAACCCAAAATCTTAGACTCATTGTCCCATGTTTCTCACACAGAGTCAAAGATTTTGACATATAATAGTCAGTCTATAAATGTTTGTTGAATCAGCAGCAAGGAAGAATTGGGAGTCCAATGTGGCCATGTAGAAGGTTAAACACAGGATTGAATATGGAAGTACAGAAATAACAGATGACCATATTGAGAGTCTAAGCATTCTCACATGTAAGAGAATCACAGTATTTCTAGAGTGATAAATACCCAATGCTGGCAACTGCGGCTCTGGTTTCATGAACTCTTGGATAAAAACCCTAAGGCTAGCTATAATAAAGAACTCAGCAAGAGGGATCATTGGGAAAATCAAAGTATTTTATCCTTTAGGGAAGTTACCATCATTCTATAAAAGATAATTTAATGTCTTGCATTTTATTATAATTCTCAAACAATTCAGTATAGCTTCAGTGTTTTATTCTCCTAATTGATTGATTTTATAACCATGATTGATTGGAGCCCTACTCTCAGCACTTCCAGAGAAACTGAGTTGTAAAGTTCTTCAAAGGACATTGTTTATTCATTTTTCAAGCATTATTTGTAAGGGCAACAAGTATTTATTAGTCACCTATTATATGCCTATGCTGTCATTTGAGATACAATGACAAATAAGTCATTCTTTATTCACCTCTACCTCCACCACCACCCCAAACATACTTGAAGTTCCTTGGGGGCAGGGATTGTATCTTCAACATATTTATATTCCAGTGCTTGGTAAATGGTAAACATTGAATAATTATTTATTAAATTAATGACAATTTACACATTATAAATACAATGATTTAAATATGCACAAGATGCTATAGAAACTATCAAATGAAGAATAATTACTTATTGCCTAGCAGAATGTATTTCAGAGAGATTTTCAATTGTGTTGACAAATTTTGGAATGAATAAGTGTATGAGATACTATGAGTCCCTTAATTCAAATACTCCATTGTTTTCAAGATGCTATATAATGAAAATGCTTTTAAAGTGAAAATTATACTCTTGATAAGTTAATGCATCTTCAGAACTTGAATTTAGTTCTTTGATTTAATTAACACCTTTTTATATAGCACTTACCATGTGCAAGGCATTGCAGTTAATGCCTGTGGTCAAATGGGGACAAGAAAAAGTCATTTTGTTGAAATTACTCAATAATTCATCTGAATTTGTAGAATAGCTAATTATATGAGAAATAAAAATATAATCTGATTACCTAACTGCTTGGAAACTACTTGAAATCTGTGGAAGTGTGGTTAGAGTAACAAGATGAAAGGTTGTATGGTAAACTAATTAAGAACTCTATACTTCTTAATGGGCCACCTATAATTTCATATTTGTATTTATGTTAATGTCCAGTAAAGTGAATTTTACTATATTCATTTATGTGACTAGAAGATATATATACAACTCATAATAACTTTTATTGAGTTGTACATTTACAGTATTATCTAGAAGCCCTGAATTGTAATATAATGGGTAATGTTTTCTTCCAATATTCACTCCTGTGCTCTCCTGTAGTAAATTCATATTTTAACTCTAGAGGGTCCAGACTTGTCTCTGTCAACCAGAGTAATTCTTCTCTTTGCTTTAGTTATTATTAGTTTAGGTAACCTTAGTCAATCTGTTTAGCACTTAGATTTCTCTTAGCCTAGTCAGAACCTTTTCTGGGAATTGTGGGACACAGATACTCTCTGTCTCTCACTGGACAGTAGTATATGAGGTTGTAAGGCTGGTGACTGCTACCGTAATTCTTCTACAACAAGAAAAATTAGCCCAAGAATGAAGTTGAAATATGGAGAATTACAAAGAAATGGAGCCAGAAACCTGATCACCCTATACCTTAAGCCTAATCACTTTGAACTTTTTAATTACATAAACTAATAAATCCTCTTTAATGCTGAAACCAGTCTACAATGGATTTTCTATTATTTACATCAATGACAAAAATATTAAATGTTATAAGGAGGTATTAAGTTGAGATGTGATTATCAGTTTCTCATTGATCATGAGGATGCATCTTTCAATTTGATTTGCTACATTAAACATTTAATTATAAGAAAGAGATATCTTATTGAATATTAGAAATTGGCAAGTTTTTAGCTTGATAATGCATATTATCACAATACTTGGAATGTTGTTATTACATTCAGATAATTAGTTACCAACAATTGTGCTGCACACATTAAAAAATGTTGGAATTAATAGATGGTATTGAAAATTGGCTTAACAAATTAAAATCACAATATATAAAAGAATATGGAATTAAGATTACAAACGTGATGCATTTTATTTATTTTAATTTCTGTTTTTTTTCTTTTTTCTTTTCTTTCTTTTTTTTTTTTTTTTTTTTTTTTTTGACAGTGTCTTACTCTGTCTCCCAGGCTGGAGTGCAGTAGCATAATCATAGTTCACTGCAGCCTCAAACTCCCAGCCTTAAGTGATTCTCCCATTGCAGTCTCTGGAGTAGCTAGACCTACAGGTGTGTGCCACCATGTTCAGCTAATTGTTAATTTTTTTGTAAAGATGGGGTCTTTCTATGTTAGCCAGGCTGGTCTTGAACTCCTGGGTCCAAGCAATCCTCTTGCCTTGGCCTCCTGAAGCACTGGGATTATGGATGTGAGTCATGGCCTCCAGTCATGTTGCATTTTCAACTGGTCTAGTCCATCTTGAACTTCACCTTACTTGTCCATTATCTGGACCACACCATCCACATCATTACTTCTTACATCTACTCACCATTAGTGCTGATTTTCAACCTTTCAACACAGCTTAGCAATTAGCTCATTCTTTCTCCTCCAAAATTTTCTCATTTATTCTTTCATCTATTCAACTGGCATTTATTTAGCATATCCTGTATACCAGTCATTGAACTTAAGAACAAAATACCCACTAAATATATCTTTGATGCCATAAGAGTGAAGAAAAATGCCAATGCCAAATTTAAATGATATTTTTTTCATTACAAATTGACCACAATGTAAAGAAACATAATGAAGAAACTGATTTTATCTACTCTGAGGCTAGGAAGAATTCCATGAATAGTGAACATTTAATCTCAGCTCCAAAGATGAGTGGTAATTAGCTAGGTGAAGAAATATGCCAGTAATAATTGGCCAGGTAAATCAATATCCCAGGAAGAAAAAGTATCCCATTTGAAGCTCTGTTGTATAAAGAAGCTTGACTCATTTAAACAAAAATGAAAGAAGGCCAGTACAGAGAATGAGGAGGATAGTGGCACAAGACAAACTCCATATCATATAGAAATCACAGGCCATTTTAAAGAGTTTAGTTTTCATCCCAAGAGCAATACATGAAGTGTTGTAAATAGGCAATGAGAGCATCAGATTTATATTTTAGAAACAACTTTCTATATACTAGTTGCAATATGAAAAATTAGAGTACAGAGGCAAAAGTGGAAGATGCAATTGCAAATTAAGTTTCAGTTGCACTGATTCAGGAGAGAGGTCACTGCAGTTTGGATCATGGCAGTGGAGATGGGAAAGAGTGAGGAAATTTAAGAAATATTGAGGAAAGGAGCTACGGAATTCTCAGAGGATTATATGACTTCTAAATTTCTTGCTTAAACAACCATTAAGAAAAAGAACACAGAGAATAACTAGCTTTGGGAACAAGATTATGAGATTTATTTTGAGTATGGTCACCTTCTGATATTCAAGTAGAGATATATACACTTTAGAATTTCAAATATTTTACATAGAAAATATGAATCTGAGAACTATGAGTCAAGCCTCTTTTGCTTGCAGTATATATATATATATATATGTATATTTGATCTATCTATTCCTCTATCATCTATTATCTATCTATCAATCTATCTGGATTTTATTGCCTTGTATTACTGGAAAGTTGACTCAAAGTTAGCTTCACATATGATAATATCCTGGGGTTCAAATACTTTTATGAGTCCCTTTAATTTAGAAGCTAAGAGGAAGCTAGATTGAATTTGGCAATTCTGGAAGGTGAATAGTTGAACAGCATGTGCCATTATTCTCAGCAATATCTCTGTTGCTGTCACTTAGCTTCACCATACTTGATTTATATTACTTAAATTCAGTAAGACAAAAGCTTGACCACGTGGTCAATAAATCTATTTTAAATAAGGCACCATTTTATTTATGAATATACTTTCTCTTATACCTTAGTTTTACCTTCCTTATTCTTCATCTTCTTAATCTGTTTAATAAAAACAAACAAGACAAAAATGCCTGAGAGTTGATACAACTTCAATTATTAAACTACTAATTCTCTTACACCAAATGCAATCTATTCTTCTGATGTTGTGCTAGTAATCTATGAGGGTTAATTCTGTGACATTCTCAACATCAAACTAATATTTCACACCTTGATTTTTCATCACGTCTACATCCCACCTTCTATTACATCACCCTTATCATTTTCCTTCTAGGGCCTTCCTGATGGTCTGAAAAGCACTCTGAAAGAATTACATAAGAAATATGGCAAAGGAGGAGTAACAATATGAGATCCACCCTGTAATTCATCACAGCGTCAAATACTATGTGAGAAAGGTAGCTGAGAAGTATAGATGAGAGACAATTACAGTAGGAAGTATGCAATATTCTGTGTTTTTTATAAGATATCCTCATGACTCATTCTATGTCTCAGAGTCAATGTCTTCATTGTCTCTAGACCTCAGATTTTTCCCTTCAAGACACATGTATGGATTTGCTCTCAGAACTCTTGTCAGCATTTCATTTTTTGTCATTGAATTTCACCATTTCACCCTTTCCAGGACATTCACATTTACACAATTCTCAACATTTTTTTTTAAAGAAGTCTTAATTTACTCTCATCCCCTCCTGAGTTATATTACATTTCTTTCTTTTTGTTTACTTTCAAACTTGTACTAATGGAGCACATTTTATACTTCTATTCCTTTATCAATTCCTTGCCTTCTGAAAGTCACCTGCTCTTCAAAACTTCCTACAAAATTGCTTTGTTAAATGCTAACATTCTTTTTTGCAATGTACATTTTTCTCTTTGACTTCTCTTGAACCCTTTCTTTTTGAAATTTCTTCTTCTCTTAGCTTGTGTATCCCAGTGCTATTTGTTTTGGAACTACTCTTCTGAATCCTTATTTTCATTTCTGGATCATATTTCCCCTACTGTTCACAAACTCAAGAGGTTGAGTTTTTCTTTTTTTTTCTTTCTTTCTTTCTTTTTTGAGATGGAGTCTCGTTGTGTCACCCAGGCTGGAGTGCAGTGGCGTGATCTCGGCTCACTGCAACCTCCCATCCCGGGTTCAAGCGATTCTCCTACCTCAGCCTCCTGATAGCTGGGATTACAGGTGCCCACCACCACATCTGGTTAATTTTTGTATTTTTAGTAGAGACGTGGTTTCACCATGTTGGCCATGCTGGTCTTGACCTCCTGACCTCATGAACCACCCACCTCGGCCTCCCAAAGTGCTGAGATTACAGGTGTGAATCACGGTGCCCAGCCCTCTTTTTGGTATTCATGTTGTATGCTCTTTTTTTGTGAAAGTGGAAAACCATTTTCATGGTTATTCCTTATCCTACTCATTAAATGATCCAAATTGTAGCCACTGACTATACTACCACACATTTAGCTATGAAAAATATAGTGTCACATAGGACAGCAAGATTACCAATATTTGTGGTACAATTCAAAAATTATGATTACTGTTTGATTTACATCCAATAAACTGATTTTAAGTAACTGAGAGTCAGGGCCTCCAATAGATAACTCACTTCCCTATGGATTTGACAATCATCTCTATTGATATTGATTCTGAAATTTATTGTATCCAGGCCAGACCTCTCTGCTTGAGCTCCAGACTCATCTACTCTCTATGTATCAGTATATGCCTATTTAGGACACCAGGAAGGTGGGTGAACTAAGGAGGCAGGGCCTGTGAGATGTAAAGCAGCATCATGCAACTTTCTTGTGAATATAATACAAACATTTAGCAACTACCTAGCCTTGGGGAATAATGATTTTAATTAAAGTGCCGAGCTTACAATTCAAAACAGGAAAAAGCAAACAGTAGCTATAATCAGGTTATGTTGTTGAATATAACCATGTATATCAGTAATACACAGGACAGTGAAATACCTATCTACTTAGCTATAGGACAAATACCACCAGAATATCAGTTACTCAACAACTGAAACTCTTTTTTTTTTCTGTTTAAATCCTACTTATCCTTCAAGGATACATTCTGGCATTAATTACTTTTTGACAGTTACCCAATCTTCCCTTCTCTCAATAATTTATTTTTCATATATCTGCCTATGATGCTTTGTTGTATTTCTGTTAATTCTGTTCTCTCTAGTCATAGTAAGACAGGATATATTTAGGTGTTTACCTGTGTATACTACAGCTAATTTCTGATCTGTATGAATTAAAAAATACCTATTTTTTTCCTCCTTTCTCCCTTCTTCCCTTTCTCTTCACCTTCATTCTTTTTTTTTTCTTTGTATTTCCCACAATGTCTGGCTCATTATGGGTGCTCAATAGCTTACTGGTGTTTAAATCGAATAGTTTTTTTTTTTTTTTAAATTAATCAGCTGACATTTTAGGCAACTATTTCATATTAAACATTTTATGTCAATTTCATACAACTTTAAGTAATTTCTTATAAGAGAAAACCAGATACTTCCCTCCCAGCTTATATCAGTGTTATGTTATTTAATAACATTTCTATCCTATTTTTCAAGGCACTTTTCCTTCTAATAGTTGCTGACAATGAGTCATAGCTACAATGCCACCACGGGCAGGTCTCAGGGGATCATTGTCCCCACAAGGCAGTGCATTAATTTCACACTGTGGTTCATTAATGGCATTGTCAATGCCCCCATGGGGTATGGGTGTTTATGAATCCCTGATGTTTCCTGATTACTTGGTTTGCAGTCTATTCCTTCTCCAAAAAGTCATTCCCACTATGCTGTCACCAGCAAAAACACTGCCTAATGGTACATCATATAAACTATGCACACAGTCACTTTCTATTACTTTAGCATTTTATATTGCACCTGTTGATTTTATTTTCCTTCTGCTAGGCTAAAGCATGTTAATGATTTTCTGGGTATAATGTGATAAGCTATGCATGGAATTATCAGATGAATCTGTCAGTTCTCATTGTCTTCAAAACTCACTAATATTCCCTCAGAATATTTTGAAAACCCTTATTTGGAAATTAGTTTACTCTATAAATTAATTTATAGTTGACAGTTTAAAAGGAACTCTTTCTGCTCTTGTGTAAAATTCAACATCTATTTAGATACATGTAAATTTATTATATAGGAAAAAATAATTTAATAGCTAAAAATATTTGATAAGTGCTAATATGTATCAGGCACATGTCTAGGTACTGGCAATATATGATAAGAGATAAGAAGGGTGTTTACTCTTATGGGGCTTTTGTTAGAGAATTTAGCAGAAAAAACAAATACACACATACATATAGATAGATAATATATTTAGATAGCAATATATGCGGAAATAAAACAGTAAAATGCAATGGAGTAGATAATAATGCTGGAGGGGATTGTGGCACTGCAGCTAGACTGGTAAGGACATTGCATTCTGAGATGGTGGCATTTGAATTAAGACCAAAAAATTTAGAAGAGTCATATGGAGGTCTGTGAAAACAATGTTCTTGGAAGAAGACACAATGAATAAAGAGGCTTTGGTGCAGAAATAAGCATTGGTATGTTCTAAGAATAGAAGGAAGAACACTGGGGCTGGAGCATAATGTGCCAAAGGGAGACTAGTAAGAGATTACTTTGAATAGGTAGAGAGGAACCCAATCACATTTGATTTGTAAATCATTTTATTCTAAATGTGATATAAAACCATTGGAATGTTTTAAGCAAGGGAATTATATGATTAATTTATGCTTAAAGATTATTCCAGATGCTCTGTGGAAGATGTACTAGAGAGGATCTAAAATGAAATTAGGGAAATCGATTGGGAATCTAATGTGCTAATCCAGGTAAGGTATGAAGATAGCTTGGAATTGAGGGGTGCAAATGTTAGTGATACATTTTGAAGGTAAACACAATATAATTTGCAGTTGGATTGGATGTGCAGAGTTATAAATAGAGAGGAGCAAAGGGTGAGCTTAAGGTTTCTGGCTTGAAGAAGGCATGGTAGAAACATAACCGAGGTGGAAGGGCCTGGTGCTGAAGCAAGGTTTAGAGGCATAGACTTCAATATAGTTTGGCTCTGTGTCCCCACCCAAATCTCATCTTGAATCGTACTCCCATAATTCCCACGTGTTGTGGGAGAGACCTGGTGGGAGATAATTTGAATTATGGGGCAGTTCCCCCAGTACCGTTCTAGTGGTAGTGAATAAGTCTCATGAGGTCTGATGGTTTTATCAAGGGTT
This sequence comes from Rhinopithecus bieti, assembly GCF_001698545.2. Taxonomy (NCBI): domain Eukaryota; kingdom Metazoa; phylum Chordata; class Mammalia; order Primates; family Cercopithecidae; genus Rhinopithecus; species Rhinopithecus bieti. The sequence goes on from NW_016808858.1 coordinate 739,803, forward strand.
TCTGCTTTTGCATCTTCCTCATTTTTTTCTTGTGACTGCCATGTAAGAAGTGCCTTTTGCCTCCTGCCATGATTCGGAGGCCTCCCCAGCCACATGGAACTGTAAGTCCAATTAATTCTCTTTTCTTCCCAGTTTTGGGTATGTCTTTATCAGCAGCATGAAAACAGACTAATTACAATAAATTGGTACCAAGAGTGGGATGTTACCGAAAAGACATCCAAACATGTGGAAGTAGCTTTGGAACTGGGTAACAGGCAAAAGTTGGAACAGTTTGGAGGGCTCAGAAGAAGACAAGAAAATGTAGGAAAGTTTGGAACTTCCTGGGACTTGCTGAATGGCTTTGACCAAAAGCCTGATAGCGATGTAGACAATAAGGTCCTGGCTGAGGGGGTCTCAGATGGAGATGAGGAACTTGGGAACTGAACAAAGGTGACTCCTGTTATGTTTTAGCAAAGAGACTGGCAGCAGTTTGCTCCTGCCCTAGAGATTTGTGGAATTTTGAAGTTGAGAGAGATGATTTAGGGTATCTGGCAGAGGAAATTTCTAAGCAGCAAAGCATTGAAAAGGTGACTTGGGTGCTGTTAAAAGCATTCCGTTTTATAAGGGAAGCACAGCATAAAAGTTCAGAAAATTTGTGGCCTGACAATGTGATAGAAAAGAAAAACCCATTTTCTAAAGAGAAATTCAAGCCAGCTGCAGAAATTGGCATAAGTAACAAGGATCCAAATGTTAATCCCCAAGACAATGGGGAAAATGTCTCCAGGGCATGTGAGAGGTCTTCATGGCCCAGGGTCCCAGTGCTGTGTGCAGGCTAACGACTTAGTGCCCTGTGTCTCAGCCATGACTAAAAGTGGTCAAGGTATAGCTTGGACTGTGACTTCAGAGGGTGCAACCCCCAAGTCTTGGCAGCTTCCATGTGGTGTTGAGCCTGCAGGTGCACAGAAGTCAAGAGTTGGAGTTTGGGAACCTCTGCCTAGATTTCAGAAGATGTATAGAAATGCCTGGATGCCCAGGCAGAAGTTTGCTGCCGGATTGGGGTGCTCATGGAGAACCTCTGCTAGGACAGTGCAGAAGGGAAATTTGGGGTTGGAGCCCCCACACAGAGTCCTGACTGGGGCGCTGCCTAGTGGACTTGCATTGTCTCCCTGGAAAAGCTGCAGACACTCAACACTACTCCATGAAAGCAGCCAGGAGGGAGGCTGTACCCTGCAAAGCAACAGGGGGTTGAGCTGCCCAAGGCCATAGGAGTCCACTTCTTGCATCAGTGTGACCTGGATGTGAGACCTGAAGTCAAAGGAGATCATTTTAGACCTTTAAAATTTGCCTTGCTGGATTTTGGACTTGCATCGGCCCTGTAACCACTTTGTTTTGGACAATTTCTCCCATTTGGAATGGATGTGTTACTCAATACCTGCACCCAAATTGTAACTAGGAAATAATTAGCTTGATTTTGATTTTACAGGCTTATAGGTGGAAGTGACTTGCCTTATCTCAGATGAGGCTTTGAACTGTGGACTTTTGGGTTAATGCTGAAATGAATAAGACATTAGGTGACTGTTGGGAAATCATGTTTGGTTTTGAAATGTGAAGGCATAAGATTTTGAGGGGCCAGGGGCAGAATGATATGGTTTGGCTCTGTGTCTCCAACCCAAATATCATCTTGAATTGTACTCCCATAATTCCCATGTATTGCAGGAGGGAACTGATGGGAGATAATTTGAATCATGGGGGCAGTTTCCCTCATGCTGTTCTCATGGTAGTGAATAAGTCTCACAAGATCTGATGGTTTTATGAGGGGTTTCTCCTTTTGCCTCTTCCTCATTTTCTCTTGTGGCTGTCATGTAAGAAGTGCCTTTCACTTCCTGCCATGATGCTGAGGCCTCCCCAGCCATGGGGAACCTCCTTTTCCTCCCAGGCTCGGGTATGTCTTTATCAGCAGCATGAAAACAGACTAATACAGACTCATGGCACTGACCAGATTTTGCCTCCTATTACAGTTTTAAGATTTATCTCCTCTACTAAACCCACAGAGAACAGTCTCATCTGAGAGTTCCATTCAGGCTGACTGGAAATGTTATTTTCTTTCCCAAGTCCTGACTACTCCTAGCATTTCATCTGGCCTATATTTATTCATTTGGCTATTTCCTCCCCAAAGCCTTCCTTCATCCCACCCTACCATCTAAATTAGGCTCTGGTACAACTCTAGATTCACCTTCTCTGACAGTAGGAAAATCATTCAGAAGTTAATCATAAAAAATACATTTGGGCTGGGAGTGGTGGCTCACGCCTGTAATCCCAGCACTTTGAGAGGCCGAGGTGGGTGGATCACAAGGTCAGGAGATGGTGAAACATGGTGAAACCCCGTTTCTCCTAAAAAAAAATACAAAAATTAGCCAGGCATGGTGGCGGGTGCCTGTAGTCCCAGCTACTCGAGAGGCTGAGGCAGGAGAATGGCATGAACCCAGGAGGTGGAGTTTTCAGTGAGCAGAAATCGTGCCACCACACTCCAGCCTGGGTGACAGAGTGAGACTTTGTCTCAAAAAAAAAAAACAACTTTATATAGTAGAGTTATTATGGTCAGAATATATAAATAGTAGAAATAAAAACATATAAGAAAGAAATATTTTGATATAGTTAGGAGGTTATTTTATAAATAATTTTCTAACATAGTAGAACTTATTTTCATATAAAATTTACAATTAAAATTTATAATATATTTATATACCTTTATATAGTATAAGCGCGTCATCCATTAAAATTAGTTAAATTACTATTACATACAAATTATAGCGTGTCGAAAAAAATAAATATACTGATGAATATATCAAATCATATAAATTATACATATATTTTATATTATATATCTAAAAATAAAAGATATATAAAAAATATATAATATATATACACACACATTTTATATATATATATATATATTCTCCACATATGCCTACATGATGGAGGAAAATGAATTATACATGCTCTGCATCTAAACCTATTTCTACATAGTTGCACTAGGAAAAATGGTAATTTTCAATACTATAGATACCTCTGTATGGTACTTTATATTTACAAAACCTCTGTCAGCAACATTATATAATTAACTCATCTGAGTTCTCCTGCTAATAAACTATTTGTATTACTAAACTCTATATGAGAAAAGTAAGGGTCAAGACCCTTCAGACATTTTAACTAAGGTTATGAGATAGTGATAGTACTGAGAATCAAATTTAGAACTGTTACAATTGCAATCTTCCTCCCGCCCTAATGCAGCTTTTTCTGAAGTCCCAAATATTTAATTTTAACATTGATTTAATCTTTTGCTCTCCTTCACGATATGTATTCATATACACACATTCACAGATTTCGCATATAAATATCCATTCACACTAAGAGGTCAAGAAGCTTGGGCACTTTGGAAAGGTCTTGGACAAAGTGAGGAGAGCAGGTGACAAGTGTGATTATAGTCCTGTAAAAGCGAAGCTCTATAAAGATCTTCCTTAAGTAATGGACGTGAATACTAAATATTTAAACGCAGAATCAGTTTAAATAGATGTCCTGAAGGCACTAAATAGTGGATAAAATGTAGTTTACATTTTAACAACTAGTTATTACATAATCTCTTTCAATTTTCCTTAATTGTGCTTAATATTAAATCATGTTATTCCTACTATTGGGGTATCTGAGGATATTTACAACTGTAAGTGCAAATGGACAATCAAAAAACTAATTTTCTGATGCTTTGGCCCTATGAAGCCCAGATAAGAACTCAGAAAAATACACTGTGGATTTCAGTACAAAGTTCAATAGCGTCCATAAAATATTGACAAAGTTGGATTTCTTAAATTTTTTAATAAAGCCTATTTACTTTCCTAATTAAACATAGCCTAATGAAAAGTAATTAAGGTACATAGAGAGATCTAGCTAGAAAAATTTTCACTAGTCCTGAGAATTTTTTTTAGTTATATAGAGAAGTTCCAAAGGAAACAAAATCATCCAAATATGTATTCATTATTGTCAAAGGCATCAAAGAGGAACACAATCTATTTGCTAAAAAAATAGAAAATTTTATTATAAATAAATATTCATAGTTGCATAGTAGGGAAATAATTGTCTTTGGATCAGAGAGACCTGGGCTTGATTCTAGCACCTCATCTTATTAGACGATTAGACTTGGAACAGTTAGTTAACCTCCATGAGACATGCATTCATTAGCTGCAAAATGTGAGACAAAAGAAACAAATCTACACATTTATTATCATTAACGTGAAAATACTGAAAACACCCATATAAAACAGACACAAAATGAAAGGGGTCATTGTAAGATTAAAAAAATTAATAATAATTAGTACTCACAGACTCTAGTACAGTACCTGGGAACTTGATAAATATTTGTTGAATAAATAAATAGCAGATACTCCTAACTGTGATGCTGAATAGGCTACTCAATGTTTTAATAATGGTTTACTTCTCATTTGTAAAAACACAACATGCCTCCTTATTTCATTCAACAAATATTTATCAAATACTTGCTCTGTTTTAGGCACTGTGTTAAGCTCTAGCTACTGGGAGTAAGTCCAACTTTCAGAAAAATGGGTAAAACACATCCCTGAATGAACTATTTACAGACACTATGATGGGTTTGGCAGGACAAAGAACAATATGACCTTATAGAAAGTGTTTCCAATGTAGTTTTGAGGTGTGAAGACTTCTTAGAGAGTAACTGAGATGTATAAGCCATACAAAAATGGCAGAAGAACTGAGGTTATGAAAGTAAGTTATAGGTGAAAGGAACAGTAATAAATACTAAGAAAGCATGCCTTATTCTGGGCTTGTGTGGTTTTGGTGTGAGGAACTTGTATATTGCAAATAAACTGGCTAATTTTCTTCATTTGTCACTCATTAACCTCTCTAGGTACTGATATTAGACAGTCCCTCAGACACTGTTGTTTTCCCTTTCATCCAGATTCAGCTTTACCAGATCACTTTCTGAACCTCAGCTCATTTTCCTTCTACCTGCTCAGTTTTGAGGTCACGCCTATGCCTTCTGGTGTCTGACATCAGTTCATGACCTTCACTGACTTCCTACCTGTGCACTGTTCTTGGCAAGAAGTCAGAGACTTGGCTGTGGAGCATAGTGATACAAATAATCAACAGACACTATCTAAGACTAAGCCAGGGAGGTATAAACAGGGCTGATCTCTTTATTCTAAAACAAAACAAAACAAAACAAAACAAAACAAAAGTTTTTTTTCTTTGTTTATTTTGTCTTTTATCAAAAAGTCATGTTTAAAGTTCCTTCCTTATGCCAGACATTGTCATAGGTACTGGGGAATCAAAATAAACTGTCCTTTAGGAGCTTGTTCTCCAACTGGGTAAATAACATAAAAACAAATACATAACACAGCAAGAGAGATGCTGATAAAAATTCCGTGAAAATGTCTAGTAACACGGAGATGATTCTTATCTGGTAGTCAAATTTTTAACTCAGATACATAAGAATATAACTGAGCATATATAACAGAGGCATCACAGTGTTATTATTTTCTGCTTTATGATTAAATCAACTCTTTTTATTACAGAAATGGTTTTACAATATGAGAAACTTGCTTTACCCTGAATTTCAGATATATGGCTAAGAATATTTGATTCTGACTTAATTGTCCACATTTTGTTTTGAACAGAAATCCATTTGCTTTTGGGAGAAAAGAAACTGCATCATTATGGAAAAGTGGATTATAAACATTGAACAAAGAAAGTAATATTGTGAAATAGATTAATTCATTAAAATAGGATATTATGCACAACTCCCTAGTGATATTTTATTCATGATGCTTTATCTTTTTAAAAATAATGAGTTCTGAAATGAATTATAATTTATTAAAAACAGTTCCTAATTCCTAAGGATCATCATAATTTGGCATTGGTAGGTAAATAACTAAATTCTGAAAACTGCTGAGAGTGCCTGTTTTGGATTTGATGTCACACTAGGTGTGGAGGTGCCTCAAATGAATGACAAGGTCCCTCCCCTCAAAGATCTGTCACTTCAGTCGCAGACAGAGATAAAAGCTGTTCTGATGTGGTATGGAAAGTGCTCTTTTATTATAAATCAGGTTGAGGTTGGCAGTGAGAAGGGGCCATACAAGGTTTCCTGGCCAGAGGTACAACCAGAACTGAGAATTAAAAGGAAATTCTATCATTGTGGAATCCACATTCAATGTCAACGTCACCTCTTTTTTTTTTTTTTTTTTTTTTTTTTTTTT
>NW_016808858.1:750308-824409 GCF_001698545.2 Rhinopithecus bieti
CTTACAAGGGATGTAAAGGACCTTTTCAAGGAGAACTACAAACCACTGCTCAGGGAAATAAAAGAGGATGCTAACAAGTGGAAGAACGTACCATGCTCATGGATAGGAAGAATCAATATCGTGAAAATGGCCATACTGCCCAAGGTTATGTATAGATTCAATGCCATCCCCATCAAGCTACCAATGAGTTTCTTCACAGAATTGGAAAAAACGGCTTTAAAGTTCATATGGAACCAAAAAAGAGCCCGCATTGCCAAGACAATCCTAAGTCAAAAGGACAAAGCTGGAGGCATCACGCTACCTGACTTCAAACTATACTACAAGGCTACAGTAACCAAAACAGCATGGTACTGGTACCAAAACAGAGATATAGACCAATGGAACAGAACAGAGTCCTCAGAAATAATACCTCTTTTTTCATCTTTCTGCTCAGTGGTTTGGTTTAGCTCTTTAGATGGAACCTAAATAGGTAGAGTTTGGATGAGAAGCAATTTAAAACCAGCCTATGAATCAATTTTTTAGTCTGATATGTGAAGTTTGTAGAGCACAAAGAGGCTCCCGGCCTTTAAGGTCTTCTCTAAATAAGTTGCCACTGACACTTGAAGAGAGGGTGGAAACTAACTTTAAGCCCTTTAAATTGCAGAGTGATGGGCTGGGAAGGGAGCTAGATGAGCAGAGTAGCACAAAAGGTGGTATAGGAGAGGATAGTATATTTCTAATAAAGTTAAATAGGGGCTTGAATCAAACACTTTTTCTACCATAACCATAGTTTTATTTTTTTCTTGATCACTGGAGAACGGGTCATGTTTTTACATAATTTAATTGTTGTATTTATCCATGTAGTCATTTTCCCATATTCCTGAGAATAAGGTATAAATGCATCAAAATTTTTGTGTGTGGTATTTCAAAAAATAATAGTTACTTCATTCAGCCATGTAGAATAAACTGAAAGTGACCTTCTTATTAAAAGTAAAAATCACTACCTATGCAGCCAAAGCAATTAGAAATATGGTTGGATATAGCAAAGATTTCACCTACATCCATAGTTTAACCAATATATCTATATCATTGAGTATTTTATACCTCCTGATCACACTTCTCACTTTCTCTTTACTATGTCTGCTCTCTGTGATCTGAGAATTTTACAGACTTCAATCTCAACGTCTGCTTTCATTTTGTATTTTCTAACACTGCTGTAGATGCTACCATCCACCCACGTGTTTAAGCTGGAATTTTAGGATTTATTCTAAAATTCCCAAAACCAGGCATTTAATTAGGATACTGTTCTATCATTCTATTATAAAAATCCCTTAAACAGTGGTCTTCTCCTATTAGACAAGGAATACTACAACAATCGACAATCTGGTTCTACAATAAACTTTTTATAATGTAAATTTTATGACATGATCCTCCCCTTTGAAGCAGCTCCCTGTGAGCAGCAGGAAAGTCCAAAATACTTCGCATGGCCTATGGGCTTCTTCAAAATCTGGCCTTAGCTGGTGCTCAGTTCTCCTAATCTACTATACCTCTCTCCAGAGAAATATTCTGCCCCAGAAACACTGGAAGCTGCACACCATTTTCTTTTGTTTCTTGTTAATCCCTGTTAAAGTCTCAATGTTCAGCTCAAACCTCCTATCCTTTAAGAGACTGTTCTAGACCCCATGATGGTTAGAACCCCTCTTTTATCCTTTCCTACCTCTCTTACCTTATTGTAGCCTTTATCACTAGGTACTATACTAAATCATTTTCTGATCTGTCATTCATTGTGAGCTCCTTAAAGGCAGAAACAACAATGATCATTGCTACCAAAGACAATGATCTCTATCTTTAGTAATTCGTATTGGATTTTGTATAGAGTAAGTGCCCAATAAAAGCTTATTGAATGTTTTATTTTTTATTTTTTATTTTTTATTTTATTTTATTTTTTGAGATGGAGTCTTGATCTGTCACCCAGGCTGGAGTGCAGTGGCCGGATCTCAGCTCACTATAAGCTCCGACTCCCCGGTTTACGCCGTTCTCCTGTCTCAGCCTCCCGAGTAGCTGGGACTACAGGCGCCTGCCACGTCGCCCGGCTAGTTTTTTGTGTTTTTTAGTAGCGACGGCGTTTCACCGTGTTAGCCAGGATGGTCTCGATCTCCGGACCTCGTGATCCGCCCGTCTCGGCCTCCCAAAGTGCTGGGATTACAGGCTTGAGCCACCGCGCCCGGCCAACTTATTGAATGTTTTAATGCATAGATACATGAATGGATGAATGAGTGAGTAAATGAATGAACTAGATTAAGACTAGCTGCAGAATAGCTTCAAATAAAGAATAATGCTGAATGAACAGACTCCAACCCCCCACAGGCCCTTATGACATCTGAAAGTCCTATCACTGATGCTCTCTGTCACCTCTAGTGAGTCACTTAGTCTCTCATCTGTAAAGCTTAATTAGTGCTTCTGCAATAAGCGCACGCTCTTAAAATGCTAGGTGTTAAATTCATTGCTTCGGAAACACTGTCATGCTTATATTCATTTGGAATAAAACTGTAAGATATGCAACAAGACTCCATTTTCTGTTAAAAATGCTAGGTTTCCTCATGCCTAAAATAAACTTAATGGCAGCTGGCTCCCAGCTACTCTCAAAGATGTTACAGCTTCAAACATGGGGTATTGCCACTTCTGAGACTCAAAGTTCCTTCTTTTAATTTCAGGGCCACCCTCCATGCTTCCATCCTGGAGGCATGCACAGGGTGAGTAATCAGAGTCAACATGGGGAGAAACAAACAGGCAATTCTCCTAGTGGGAACAGTTAACTGGCTCACTGTCAGTCAGAAGGCCGGCAATTTTATAGCTTCTCCACTGTGCCTGAATCACTGCACTGAGTGGTCTACTGCAGAGAGGAGAAAATGGAGTTTCTAGTTCCTACGGCTCTTAACAGACTGCAGAATTAAGGAAAGTATAAATGAAAAAAAAAAAAGTTTAAAGCTACACACGAAGATTACATAGCATAGAAACAATTCAATTCAATTAAACACACATGTTTTTGAGGTCCTACTAACTATAAAACACTATGTTAGGTCCTATTGGAGAAGCCCTTATAAATGGGTAAGAAAAACCGTTCTGAGCTTCTGCAGTTTCATATAGATAGTTGTAGAATTTTCCACTAATATAAATGAACATGTATAAAGGCTAGTATGAAAATACAAAGTAGTGAGGAGATAGGAAAGGGAAAGGTGATTTCTGACTGAGGGTCTATGAAAAGCCTTTTAAGGAACCAGAACCTGAGATTCTGTGCAGACTCTCAAACTGTCTCCCTCATTCCTGTCTGATTCTGAAAATGTTGAGAAACAAAAGGTGGAGGAAAAAAAGTATTCACTATAAATACTGATGACACTAGGCTGGGAGCTTAGTCTAATGTCAAGTGGGCTTGCTGAAACTGACCCCTGAAAATAGGTAGACTTACCCACCCATCACGGTACTGGGAGACTGGGCTCACCTCTCCATATGGATAGGCTGCCCATGTAAGACTTAGAACCCCAGGACAGCTCTTTCTCTAAAAGAGTTATCAATCCCCAAGGAAATAAGGTAAAGATGAGCTGAGCCTGGTTATTCTTTTGAAACTTACCAAATAAGTTACTCCTCCTCCTCTGAGAAAACCTTAGAGCCACACTAATTGATCTCCTTCTAAGGAATGAAATGTTAGGTGTGGGAAAAACACATTCCTAATGCATGATAGGATCTTGATGGTGAGAGGGAAGGAAGGGCATCTCAGGTTGGGTGAAAGATAAATGTGAACTTTGTAAGCAAGTCCTGAGGAGATAGAAAATTGTCATGATTAAGAACACTATTTTTGGAGTAAAACAGACATGGTTTAATCTTGACTCTTTTTTGATCTGAATAAGTCACCTAAATGCTCTGGCCTGGTTTTCTAATCTGCAAGTTGGAGATAATAGTACCCATTTCACAGAACTCAATACATAACTGCAATAATATCTAACCACCAGAGTGATTGAACACGGGGATATGTTGCATAACCACACACTTACTTTACAAATTAATTTTGGAATTTTAAGTTTTATTAAATGATCTATTTCCTTTTAATTTATCAACTTGGTAAGATCAAATCCCTGTGTATTGTGGTTTTTCTTGAAGTGAACTGTACCTTTTACACACACTTAGGTCTCCTAAATTGCTATTAGATATCAGTACAGGAGGAGAGTGGTATGGATTATGAGGACAGGAGAGAGCAAGATAGGCAGGTACAATGAATAGCACCCAACAAAATGTAGAGGTGAATGCAAGGATGTGATGAAGTGTAAGTGATGTGGTGTGAATTTAAATGAAGACTACCAAAGGGGAATACAGGTGGAAAGAGCAGGCATAACTTCATTTCCAGCTCCATCCTTCTTAGAGAACTATTTTTTTATGAGACCATGCTAATGAGCTTGAACAAGCGTTAAAACTGAACCAAAAAATGGTATCTATAATTCTTCAGGGCCCCAGATGCTTTTAAATGCATGTTTGGACAATCATAAAACTATCATGACCATACAGATGAAGATGATTTAGGGATGCACTTTTTTGGTTATTTAGAGAGCAATGTTATGGGTGTTTTTCTTTTATTATATGGATATGATTACTTATGACTGCAGTATCACGTTAGGCTATTGATTATATGGTACTCTGGGGACAGATTAATTATTCCTCTTGTATATGTATATGCTAGGATGCTAAAGGGCACCTACCACACAGATAACTTTTGAAGAAGATGACTACGTGAAAAACTGAGATCTTCAAGTGGAAGCATTTTTTAAATTCCCCAATGAAGCACCTACTCTTACATGAGCTCTGAACTTAACCATATAAAACATCGCCTTGTACCAATTTAATGACTGATGCAAGAGAGATAAGTTATGTGTGTGGGTCAAAAGCTATGGAATAATTGAGAGGATTTATTCACAGCTCTCTAGGTATGACATTTGACAAGGATGTCAGATGTGAAAGGGAAAGGTGATTTCTGACTGGGGGCCTGGGAAAACTCTTTCAAGGAAGTGGAACCTGAGGTTCTGGGCAGGCTCTCAAATTGTCTCCCTCATTCCTGTCTGATTCTGAAAATGTTGAGAAACAAAAGGTGGAGGAAAAAAGTATTCGCCATAAATACTGATGACACTAGGCTGGGAGCTTAGTCTAATGTCAAGTGGGCTTGCTGAAACTGACCCCTGAAAATAGGTAGACTTACCCACCCATCACGGTACTGGGAGACTGGGCTCACCTCTCCATATGGATGGGCTGCCCATGTAAGATTGCTCTCTCCTGTCCCCACAATCCATACGACTGTCCTCCTGTACTGATATATAATAGCAATATAGGAGACCTAACTGTGTGGAAAAGGTACAGTTCACTTCAAGAAAAACACAATACACAAGAATTTGATCTCACCAAGCTGATAAATTAAAAGGAAATAGATCATTTAATAAAAATTAAAATTCCAAAATTAATTTGTAAAGAGAGTGTCTGATTATGTAACATATCCCCATGGATAGGAGAGAGAAAGAAAATAGCAAAAAGCTAGCATGCCTCTTCATTTCCATCAAATATATTTTCAGAAGGAGACCAAAAGGAGTTGTCTCTGAAATTTAATAACCTCTAGAGATAATTACATAACATGTAGAAATAAGTTTATGTTTTATAATGTGCAGTTCTTAGATGTTGGGGGGGGAAAAAAAAGATTGCTTGATCATTTCTTAACCCCGCCATCTTCCAAGTATGTACTTCCATTATTTATATAGTGGAGCTGTCCTACTTGCTTTGTAAGGCAAAATACTGAAATTCACTAAAAAGAACTTTTCACACAAAGGTACATTTCTACTTTGTGTGATATTACTGCTTTGAATGGCTTCAGGTCAGTATTTTTAGGAAATAACTATGACTTTTTTGACTAAGTCCTCTACATCCCAAGTAATTTTATCTTTCCCATTGCCAAAGAAACATTCATATGAGTCTAATAAGATGACTTAGATTAAATTCACTTTTATATTTGAATATTTCCTGGGGCTTTTCTATGCCTTCCAAATACAGTGGTCCTGGAATAATATTTGTAATTGAGTTTTCAAGGAATCAACACCTATTTTTGGTAGTTGTGTTACTGAAACAGGAGTGTTGTTCCCTTATCCCCCTCCCAGGGCATGACACAGGGGGGTGTGGCTTGCTTTTTCTATGCTATGTTGCTGGAAGCCCTAGGGGAAGCATGCAGAAGTATAGGTCGTGTGGAGCATTTATGGATCCCACCCCATCGGCATCCTCTGGGGTTGAGTGTTCACAGCTCCCAAAACCTCAGTGGGCTGTGTTATAGTTTACTCTTTCAGATTTGCCCTCTTCAGGCGACTTGTGTGAATCAACTCAATTAGACCCTCTGCCTTACCACAAAGACAGAAGGTTTTCTGTATCCTGGGTTCTTGCCCTAGTGTACCAAAAAAATTGGGTCACCTATGGGCTTGGAGGATAGGTAAAAAGTTTTATTAGCTGTCAGTGAGATGGATGGGGAGGCCAGAAGAGGGATGGAGTGGGAAGGTACTCTTCCCCTGGAGTCCTGCGCCCAGTAGTGGGGGCTCTCCTCCCAGCTGTCTCTGACTGAATTCACTGTGATGTCTGCCAGATCTGTGTGTCTTCTGTGGTGTGTTTCTGCTGCTCTCCATGTCCAGCTGCTTTACTCTTGCCTGCTAGGTTTCAGGTTTCTTTATGGGCACAGAATGGGGCGTGCAGGCAGCAGTCTTACAAAAGCAACATTTGGCACAAAAACAGGATGCTAGTGTCACTTAGTCTATAGCACTAGGTCCGAGAGTGGACCTGTGTCAGGACCCCACCTCTCTACCAGCACTCCTGCCTCCCTTCTGGGTAAGAATGACATTGATTGAACATTAAATAATCGATTAGTCCAACCTTGTGGGATGGGGGTTTAGGTGAAGGGCATCTGTAACGATAATAATGGGATTCCAAGTCAGAGACACCTGATAGACATTTGATATTGATAAGAAGCCCTGCTGAAAATCATTCGATTTCTGACTCTAGTTTTTTCAGCAAATGGTTTTATAACCTACCTATCTCACAGAACTCCTTGTAAAGATTAAATTACATGAATTAAAGTGCTAACCCACGTATTGGCATGCATAAACCCTCTGTATTTGGTTTTATTAGCTTTGAATAAGAGAAATGAAGAGAAATGGAAGAAATCTTTGATAACATCACTAAACTGCAAAAAAGACTAATTAAATTTAGTATCAAATGATTATGTAATTTTAAAAGAATCTTTGCAGAAGGTGATGCTATATCACTGTGTATGTGATTTTCCTTTAAAAGGTTTTTCTTTCTAAGCCTGCCAGCTGCAATTTAAGCACATATCCTTTTTTCAATATTTCCAGATTGGTACAAGAGCTGATTTGGCATATAATTTATGTCTCATGTGTACACAGTATGTAGTGTATATAATTGCTATATATAGTATTTTTATACAACGTTCATCATGGAATCAGATTCTAAGTCAGCAATTCTCTTTCAAATGCAGCTGCATCCAAATGACTCTTTCCCTGGGGAAGGAAAATTTTTATTTTCCCCTAAGGTCACACAAAGCCATAAATGTGAGGAGCAGCTGACAGAAGGCAGTTTTTCTCTGAGGCACTTTTTCCTGACAGTTAGTGCCATGGCGACCCTTGTGTTTGGTTCTGTCATTAGGATTGATGCGCTTTTGTATGGGTTCCCAGAGGATCATTTATGTTTTGCAATTCCTTCCAAAGATTAGGATAGTGCTTTGCAAGTGCTCACTCAATACTCATTTGTTAACCAACAGTAAAATACTATAAATGGATACCTGTAGCAGCAATGTAAGATCATGTTCTTTATCTTCCAACTTTGTATACTACAATGTACAAGTGCAGCCACAAGGTACACATTATAAAGATTTAGTGGTTTCCTAGCCTCAGATGCATGGACTACATAAATGCCATGTGATATGAAACTTACTTGAATGAAGCAGACCCATAATATACATGGACAATTGTGAGTGACTAGGAAAGTGCTTTTGTCTAGACAGAGGTTTTGTAACTTTTATTAATTTCCTAAAGAATACACAATTCAAAAATCAAGGATCATAATAGTGACAAAAGTTCTAAAGTAATAGATTTCTCTTTGTATGCAAGTGAACTCATTAAATGTATAATCACATTTTGCCTGAGAATGCTTTAATGTTTATGTCTTGGCACTACTTCCATTCAATTGTGCTAACCAAAAACCCAGAGAGTCATCCTGGACATCTTCTTTCTCATATGTAATCTAGTATCAAGTGTTGTCAATTTTACTGACTAAATTCTGTTCAAATCCATCTACCTTTCTCCAGCTCTGCTAACACAGTTAATCCATGCCGTCATCATGTTTCATCGGGAAAATGGCAATAGACTCAAAATTCTTTACTGTCATTCAGACTTGCCCTCTGCCAATCCAGTCTCCACGGGGTAGCAAGGGAAACTTTTAAAAATGCAGATCTGATTATTAACTTCCCTGAATAAAAAGTGGTTTCTCATTTCTCTCAGGGTAAAGACAAGAGTTCTGAACACGACCCTATATGATCTGGCCCTGTTTGTCCTGCAGATTCTCTTTATGCCATGCTCCTGTTTGTTCTCTCTATTCCAGCTAGAATAACCTTTTTATTCTTTATGTGTGTCATGTCCTCTTCTACCAAAGCTTCTCAGCATGTATTGTTTCCTCTGCCTGAAATACTTAAAAACACTTTTCTCTACAAATTCGCTCTCTTAATGCTTCATATAAGCTGTACATATTACTTTAGCAAAATCTTCCATTACTTCCACTATTATGCAAATTCATGAAACCATATCCTCTCTTTCAGAGCACTTGTTACATTGCTAGCATAATGGGCTCAGAAGAGTGTAGTTACTGGCTATGTATAGATACAATAGCATGGGATCTTATTCTCCAGATTTGATCTCGTTACTGTCACCATCAAAGGGTCTACCTAGAAGCAACAGAGCCAACATCTGAGTCCCCAGTGTGGCAATATGTTTTTATTTCCTTGTTAACAATTTGATGAATCTGAATCTTTCCAGTTAGACTGCAGGCTCAGTGAAAGGAAGTATTCTTAATGGTCAAATTTTCAGGTGTTGGCATTGTTCCTGGATCAGACAAGACATCAATATGTACAGGCTGAATGAATGAAAAACATGGTCTCCTTCATTAAGCATATTTGTGAAAGTAGAAATTATGAATGTATGTTGGATTGAACAAAGTTGAGGATTTACAACCGTTTTCCTTGAGATCAAATGCCCTTTCCACCTACTCTCTAGCTATATGGTCTCGGATTCTACAAGTGGTTACAACCTATGAGTAAGGACTATTGCTATTTCAAGTTTACAGATGCAGAAAACTGAGACTTAGAAAACAAACAAGTCTGCATTAGTCTCCCATTATGACAAAAAGAGAAAGAAAAAAAAAAACAAGTTGTATTTGTTATTCTCTAAGGGTCATTCTTACTTATGGCCTCTAAGAAATTTGGGAATGACAATGTATTCTATATTCACATTCTTTACATGGGTCAGCTGTGAAAGTGACTTAGACTTGTACGTAGAGACAGAGGTTTTGAACCTAACTTTTCACTATGGCATTTTTTAAAAAAGTATATGAATGAAAAACTCATCATGGAATCAGATCCCAAGCAGGGTTTAGAGTTTCCAAACTTCTCCCATTTCCTAGGCCTTATCTCTTTCTTATAATCCTTAAAATGTGTGCAGTAGAAGCTGTGAGGTGACATAAAGATTTCTCTTCAGGAACAAGGCAATCATTCCTTTGGCTGCCAGGAGTGTTGATTGCTGACAACTCACAGCTGAGTCTCTCTGTGGGCATCTCCATCATCTAAGAGCAGCTAGGAAACTGCCTTACCCTAGGCACTCCCGTTCCATGGGGGCAGCCTGCTTTCAACAAAGCTTTTGTACGAGTACAAAAGCTGCCCTCTTACTTCAAATAGAGACAAGTCTGGAGGGGGTAGTAGAATTTCATTATAAGTGTAAATGTGGTATATGTGGATCAAGCATGAACAAGACTAGTGAACACTAATTTGCTGCATGAGCAGAGAGTCCAGGTTTAATGTCATTCACTTAAATACTGATTTAAATACTGTTACATCAGCATTTCTCCCAGAGCTAACACCTGTGGCTGCATGAGAAGCACATGTTGAGGGTTTACTGCGTGCCAAATACTGGGTTAGCACTTTACATTATGTAATTTAATCTTTACAAGGATTCTGTGAGATAGGTAGTGTTATAAAACCCATTCTGCTGAAAAATAAACTAGAGTCAGAAACATCGCATAATTTTCCCAGCAGGGCTTCATTATCAAATATCAAATGTCATAATCCAGGTGTCTCTGACTTGGAAATCCCAATTATTATCTTACAGATGACCACTTCACCTAAACCCCACATCCCACCAAGGTGGACATAATGATTATTTAATGTTCAAATCACATGTCATTCTTAACCACAGAAGGGAGGCAGGGAAGTGCTGGGTAGAGAAGGGTGGGGTCCCTGACACAGGCTCCACTCTCGGACCTATGGCTATAGACCTAAGTGACAACAGGCACTCCTGTTTTTGTGCTCAAATGTTGCATTTTCTAAGACCACTCTGGCCTGCCACGCCCCCATTCTGTGCCCATAAAAAAACCTGAAACCCTAGCAGGCACAGATACAAGCAGCTGGACATGGAGAGCAGCAGAAAAGCACACCCACAGACAGACACCAGCAGATGCTGGCAGACCATCAACAGTGAAATTCAGTCAGGAGCAGTGGGAGGAAATCCTCCCATGTGGGAAGAAACGTGGCCTAAAGTGAATAAGTATGAATTATTGGACAGAGTTGAATGGCTTGGCTGATTGATTAGGGAGAGGCTTGCAAATAAAATAGATAAAAGGTAAGCAGGATCAACGAAATGTTCTGGAGAGAAGGTCACCTCAGTGTCATCCTGAGGGGTCAGAGCAGGAGCTAGCATGCTCTAGACATGAATCTGTGGCACTGGGTGGCTGGGCTGTTTGCCTTGACTCACCCTAAGTCAACAGAGGCTGTATTTCCATCATCATTTCCGGGCAAGCTTGTGCTTCTGGCATCATCTCCATGTGCCCTGGGGGCAAATTTAGGGGAGTTTTGAATGTGTGAATGCTCCATTATATCTGAGTGTCTGAAAATCTCTCTCTTCACAAACATGCACTGAACAAACAGAATCTGTTCTCAATAGGAAACAACTGTGCCACTGGAGTTGGCAGGAGGAAATTGGAAATAAAGCAAGTCACAGCTCTGCTGCCTACCAAGCTGCCTCTTCCAGCTTCCTGTTGAAGGCCCCTTTGGTTCTCTCTCCACAAACCAGAGGGAAAATGCTGGGTATTCTCATTCACAACTTCAATTGTTTCAAATTAAACTACCCCAGGAGCTGAATTACCTGAGCTAATGTTTCTCATTATTGTGCCTCACTGCAATCTAAGAGGTTTCAAATAAGCTTCCCTGAAGATAGCCATTATTCCTTCATCTGTTCAAAAATAAAGCGCTTGCAAAATTGCAATCGTGTGCACCACAGAAAGTGTTGCTTTGTTTGGTTTCATAAAAGTAGTGGGTGGAAAGAACATATTGACAACAAAATAGAAAAGAAATGTCAAAAAAAAAAAAAAAAGTCTCCACCATATCCGTTAAATGTTTTATTGAAGCCCCTTGTATTTTTAGGGCCTGACAGAAAACTTTTGTTGAGCAGCATGCAGAACAGTGTTGCCTGGGCCTGCCTCACTAGGGAGAGCCCAACAGGCATGAATTCAAGCAGTCCTGGGATTAAATCATGGTACTGTCACTTACTACTTAAGTTTTTTAAAAGAAGTCACTTAAGTTACTCAGAACTCAGTTTTCCACTCTCACAGAATATGTGTTAGGAAAATATGCTACTATAAACGGCTCCATAATAATAGGACTCTAAAGGATAAAAACTGTTCAAGAAAAATTTGAAGAGGGCATTCTCTGGCTTTTAATTCTGTGAATTAACTTGAAAAATATTGAGATCTATTATATGCGGCAGGTAGGTCTGCAGCAGGTAGGTCTGTTGAGTATGTGTGTGCATGCATGCCTGTTTGTTGGGGTGAAGGGAGCCATGATACCGAGAAGGTGTATTCCAGGTAGAAGAAACAGGATATGTAAAATCTCTGCAAAAAGAAGGTGCATCCAAGTTTGAGGATTTAAAAAGGCTCATGTGACAGTAATGCTGAAAAATGAAATAGAAAAATTAGAGTGTAAAGGGTGAGTTGAGACCAGGAATGCTGATCATTTAGTACTTTATGAAACTGAGATTTATCTCATTCCCTGGAGGGAACAGATGGGACACTCAGGTTAAAATAATTCAGGGAATTTGAGGAGGATGAATTAAGAGACAGTTTATAAAGGTGCAATGGAATCACTAGTGATAGTGCACCATTGGGGTCTACTTACCAACCCTAAAACAAAGTGATAATGGGAGGGAACAATGGCCTTAATGGGAACCAGGGATAGAAAAGTTTGAATGAGGAAGGGCTGACAGCAGAGTTTGTGAAAGGAACACAGACAGTCCCACAGGAAGGAAACTCAACAAAGCCATAAATATTCTGACCTCACTTGCCTTCCTCCATCTATCCTCTTGCTGGTACCTTCCACTGACTGAATTCTACTGCAGCCAAAGGCAAAATAGCCTATTGATGCCGTGATCCACTTGTGTCAGCTCCCAAGGCACTGGCCAGGGCAAGGAAAAAGGGAGAGTGGGTCTGGAGGAACAAATGAAAGGGGCATTCTTTCTAAAGGAATATGTCTAATCAAATGGCAAAGATAAGCTTCTAACCTCAAAATCCTTTGCCTTCTAGCACCCATGATTCTCATGCTGACATGCACTTCTCCACTCTGATTGCTTGAGTTGATGGCCTGCACCAAACCCTTGTTAGCTAAATAACCATAAATAAGTCATATCATCTCTCAATTTCCTCATCTATAAAACAGGAATAACAACAGTAACTATTGATTGGGATTATTGAAAGGATAAATGCAATAATACATTGAAAGCATGTAAAACAGTGTCTGGAAAATAGTAGGCACTACAAAAATGCTTCCTCTCCTGACTCAGATTATTGACATTTCAAAGAATAAGGAACACAAATTTAGAGATTTTTCCAAAAAAATCATATAACTAGTCAATGTGAGAACTCAGAGAGAGAGATTCCACATCAAAACAGCAAGTCTAATAATGGTAATCTACACTTTCCCTGACCACTCTCCTACACTGTGAATTCCTTTAAGGCAAGCATTATGTCTCGTTCATTTTGCATCTCAGGAACCCATTAAGCATATGAGTTTTTTCTCAGACAGTGTTTGATGAATGAGTATATAAAGCACAGTGACAGAAGGTATAGAAATTACTGGAGGACAGAGGAGAACTTCCCTTGCAAGTCTAAAATCCTTCTCTCTTGCCCTGTATAAATAATTCTATAAATAACAAGATATAACTTGGCTTTTTCAAAAAGGTACTGAGATTCAGTAATATATTTTGTTAAAAATTAACATATTGTGTGATTGCTCTGAAGTCCATTACTTTGGTTGGATATTTGAATCACCATTTCTGAAGTACCCCTGTCTCCAGGACATCCCATGTACGTCCTACAAGCAGAGATGATCTACATCTTGTAGGAGCTTGTTAGAGCCAATATTCTCTGCAGTCTAGGGTGCTTGTTATTGTTTGGTTAGAGAAATGATGTCTTATTTAACATATGCTTTTAGTGGTCTCATTGGAGTTTTATTTATTTCGTCCTGCACTGAAAGTGTGATGACAGCCTGGGGCTTCTCTGTGAAATTGAGTCTGAAAGTGCATAACCAAGGTGATCATCTTAACATCTTACTTGCATGGAAGTAAGTTGGATTCTTAAATTATAGCAGAGGCAACTTAGTCATCTTAGGGTTAAAATAGTCTTATAATGAATATTGTTCATAGTTTGATGCCCATAAAACCACACAGAAAATAGACGAGGAGTCAGGACATGTGGGCCATGTCATTGATAGTTGGAGAGTTGTTTCCTAAACATTGAATAGTTGTCAATTTGGCTACTTGTGAATTCAGAGTAATAACTTGCCTTGCCACCATCTCAGCAATGACATTAGAATCAGATGCAATTTTATCTGTGAACATGCTATGAATAATACAAAGAATAATGTAAAAGCCAAAGTTATTATTTTTCTGTTTACTGTATTTGACAAATATACATTCTTTTTCCGATGTGGTATCGTTGGTATTCAGTGGGATTTCTTGCATTTGGTCAAGGCCTGGGGCTATGCCAAGTGTAGGTAGGCTCCAGTTTAGAAAAAGGAATGACCGTCTTCTATTCCCTTCTAGATTTGGGTAAATATTAGTAGGTTTATGGCAAAATTTTGGAATATTCACAGCTTGCAATTGCATACCAGAAAGCATACTGCTATACTGTGCCTCTGAGTCACATTGAACATTTAGTTAAAAAAAAAAAAAATTATTAATCATGTATTAAAAGCCAGGTGTTATGTTAGCTAAGGGGTCTCTAAATAAAAAGTAATAAAATTTGCTCTTTCCTTTACAGTGCAGTGCAGATACTGAGTAAGAACTTTGGGTAGATAACCTGATGTCTCTCCACACCTCCATTTCCATCATGTGTAAAATATGGATAGTAATTATATCTACCACTTAATGGTTCTATGAAGACGAAACAAGTTTGGTAATTATAAAGCTTTAATACAGTGTATGCCATGTAATAGGTGCTGAACTAATGCTGACTAGTTGTTTATTATTAGGAAGGACACACAAAGAAACAGATGTCTCTATACCTGCTACATAGTGACAGACAGAAATGATGCTGTTATATGAAGAATATTTACCCATCTTCTTTTACTCTCCCGGGGTGGAGGCATGTTTTCTTGCACACTCAAAGATTAGAATGGGCCGGGCGCGGTGGCTCAAGCCTGTAATCCCAGCACTTTGGGAGGCCGAGACGGGCGGATCACGAGGTCAGGAGATCGAGACCATCCTGGCTAACACAGTGAAACCCCGTCTCTACTAAAAAATACAAACAAAACTAGCCGGGCGAGGTGGCGGGCGCCTGTAGTCCCAGCTACTGGGGAGGCTGAGGCAGGAGAATGGCATAAACCCGGGAGGCGGAGCTTGCAGTGAGCTGAGATCCGGTCACTGCACCCCAGCCCGAGCGACAGAGCGAGACTCTGTTTCAAAGAAAAAAAAAAAAAAAGATTAGAATGATGATGTTGCAGACATCATAGAAAGAAAGAAAGAAAAGCAATCTTTTTCTCCAGTGGGAAATATGTGTGTTTCTGTTGGTTCCTGCCAGCATATACAGGTACTCTCTGATGATGGGACATTCTAGGAGACTTAAATTCATTTGGGGGCCTAAATGATTAAAATGCTACAAAAGAAAAAAATAGTCCAATTATCTCTAGGAATTTCCCAAATTTTTGATTGTTCTTCTTGAAATTAAGAAAATCATATATTTTGCTTTCAAATGAGAGCAAAATGTTTTCAATGACTCTGCAGAAACAAGAGTTACACTTTGTAAAATTTTAAGATTTATGAATATTATGGGCTATAATTAACTTATCAAGAATTTTAGAGTTCAAATAGGTGGATGTTTTCTGTGCAAAGAACATAGATTTTAGCTTTCATAACTTTCAATTCTATTTTGATATATACTTTAGGATTTTGTTTTGTTGTTTCAGTTAACTAGTGACAAAGTGGCATAGAGAATAACTTTTGGAGAAACTTAGAAGGTGGGGAAGTCACAACAGGATACAGGAGGCTATGGTTTTCTTTCTAAAGGATACAGGCCATGTACTGGGCTTTCAGGGCCCGTTAAGGCAGTGGTAGGTGAAAGGGGAGGGGTAGGGAGGTTTCTCAGTGAGTAGTAAAGGCATCCCTGATGTCAGGCATGCATAAAGGTGGTGTGTAGAGGGATCAGCAGACAGGCCAACTGCAAAATATGACACCTACATCCATCTTTGGGAAAGCATTGTGTTCATTCGTGGTAAAAATGGAGGAAAATTATTGTGGTAGAGACATTCTTAAAAAAGTGATGGAAACCTAGAGCATATATTATAGTTTACAGGTATAACCATATAGTATTACAAATCTGGACAGTCCTCTAAATCCCTATAATCTCTTCTTTGAGATGTAGTTGCAGTTTGATTATTTCCTAGATGGTAATGCATTTGCCTCTGCTGCTTGCAGGTGCATTTACAGTCACTTCATAAAGCCCTTAAACACACTTGTGAAAGGAGCTTCATGCTCATCAGAATTAGTCTGGACTCATGTTGCCTGTGATGCATATTGAGTTCATCTGTAGTACAGCTGCATCCAGAACTCTGTGAAGATGCAAACTGCTAGTTCTTCCTGAGGACAAGTCAATGTGAAAAATCCCAAATGAGACGGTAAGTTCCACTAGCACTGCATGAAAAATGAGCACCTAGATACAGGCCAAAAACCTATTTTGGACCCTAACCTCTGACTGACTTTTCTTCAGAATTAGAATATATTTCAAAAGGGACATAGAATTGTTTTCACAAAGATATTTTGGGGTCTGTATATCACTTAGATGAAAATGAAAAGTGGGGAAGGGAATTAACATTTATTGAATGACTGCAAATATACAAGGTTTTTATGTATATTTTGCCTTCATAAAAATTCTCTGAAGTAGACATAATTATGGCTTGTAAATAAAAGCATTGCTAGGGCAGTGGTTGTTGTCAGTGCTTAAAATAGTACCTGTTACATACTATAATAGATGCTCAATTAGTATTTGTGGAAAAAGAGTAATTGAATTGAATCTTGTAGCTGAAGAAATAGTAGTAAAGAACAGTTAAGTACATTTCTCAGGAACGACCTGCAGAGAGACCATGGGCTAGGCATGTTGCATGTGGGAAGTGAGAAAACTCAGATTGGGATGCAGGTCTGTCTGACTGCAAGACATGATTTTTCAACTATATTTTAATACCCCTCCCTGATAGCATTTTTTTTCCATGAAAAAAATAAACTATATAATTCTCAATAAGGTGGATGTTACTGATTTGTAAGTTATCTATGAAGCAGGCAGAGCTGCTGCCCTCCCCCCACCCCCAGATTATTTTACAAAGAAATCCTCCCCTCCTGATCAGTAGAATAGAGAGATTTTACATGAATCTTTGTCAGCTACCTCAAATCCTTTTTTTGGAACAAAGATGAGAAAACATAATCACACAAATAAGTAATGCTGAGGATGTACTATGATTTCATTTTCATTTCAACAGGTATTTACTGTGTGCCAACTATGTTTTCCTGCTTTGGGTATGCAGCATTAGAAAAGGAAGATATAGTGGAGAAAAGATACAATTCCTGCCTGAATTTGCTCAGTTTTATTTTCGGTGGAAAGAAGAATCAAATCAGTGCTTTTAAAACCTGGTTGTATATAAGAATAACCCATGGTGTTTGCTGAAAGAACAGAATTAGACTATCTGGGTTTGGGTCTGCGAATTTCTATTTTTATCAAGAGCCCCAGATCATTCTGATGCACAGCCACATTTAGGAAACACTGAATTAGATGCATGCTAGAATCCCTTCCAGCTTTTGAATTCTATGACTTTCTATCATTACAGAACTTTCTCACAAAAATCGGGAGAAAAAAGAAATGTATGTTTCTGCCAACAGAGCATTAAGGCAAAAAAAGGATGAGAGTTTGTAAGGAGGAGAGCTTGGTCTGGAAGATCATGGGCAGCTTGGGCTAGCACCAGCCCAAATTCTGATTGGTTTAGGACAGATGTAGATTCCCTAGGGTACTTGATAGGAAATAGCATAGATTATGTTGGAGGGCTAGTGAAGAGTGCAAAAGAATAGGCCAGGAAGGTTTAAATGAGGGCATTTAGCATAGTGTATTGCACATAGTGAACTGTCAGTGAATTTTTTCTTAAGCGATGATTATTATTGGGGTGGTGGGTGGGTGATTAGGCTGAGGACTGAGATAGGAAAGCACACACATTTGATCAGCAGTTAGAAAGGAGATTGAATTGGCCCCAATGAGGACTACGCAAAGGAGGTTTTAAATCAGACAAATGAAGCTGCAGTCCCTTGGCATTCTATGTAGTGTGTGGGTGATTTGTATTGACTGCTTAATGCTTTCAGAGTGCTAGTCAACAGCATTAAGATACAAATAGAATAAATGAAATCAGGAGGGGACTAGTATTTCTTGAGCACCCACACTGTCCCAAATACTGTAAAGTGGCTTGCACGTTAAACCATTTAATGCTTAGATTTACCCACAGAGGCAGGTGGCATTAGTGACATTAATCTCACTTTCCAGTAGGGAAACTGAGACTCAGTTATATTTAACCCATGGTTATATGAAAGTCATGGTCTAAACTTCAGGCTGAGTTGAGAAGTACTTACCATTCTCTCTTAACAGTCACTTAGAAAAATCACCATGATGGTTTTGATTCTAGCATATGCCTTAGTGACCATAAATTCACTCGTTTTTTCTAAGGCCTAGAATGCCCCACTATTTTATTTGGTTTGCTTTGCACTTTAGTTCAAGTGTGGCTAACTAACTCAAGGTACTTAAACTAATTATGAAGAATAAGCTATCCCAATTGCTTGTATTTCCAATAGCTTTTCTCTCAGTAAGATAGTAAATTATCATATATGTCTATACCTTGTTAGCAAAGCTAAAGAATGCAACTGTTTTCCTTCTTTAGAAAAAAGAAACTCAGTACAAAATCACCTTCTCTAGACAAAGCCACTTAAATAGGAATCAGTTCTCTTCATTACAGAGAATCAATTTAATGGCCATTGAGAGTGATACATTTTAAAAAAGTCATTTGTTAGTCTTTGTGTAGGCTAGGGTTGTTTTATAAACACTAAAACATAGGCAAACAGTTGTTAATATTTTATTATAGATAAATGACATTTGTTAATATTGTTAATGATCATAGTGGCTAACATTATTTATTGAATGGTTATTGTCTCTAAGCCTTAGACTTTTGAAACACTTTCCATATTTTATTTGATTTTCATAAAAACCCTATATACTAGATCTCTTTTTATCTCTATTTTACTGATGAAGAAATTAAATTTTACAAAGATTGAATTCCTTTATACATCCTGCTAGTAAATGTAATGCAAGGCCTAGTTTGGTTTCATGCTTCAGCCCATCTTTTGAAACACATCACTTAATTAGCTCTAAGTAAATAAATCTTTTGATATAGCAGAATATCATTCTATAACTATTTAATTAGATTTCTGAATAATATTTAAAGGCATGAGAAAATGTCCATAGCACAAGAGTAAGTGTGTATGACACATATCAAGGAAATGTATATACACATTTAGGAAAATACTTCAAGGAAATACATTGAAACATTCACGTTTTTCACTAAATGGTTGAATTATACAGGTACTCTTGTGTTCTGCTCAAAACATGTCTGTTGTCATATTTTCTATAATAACTATATATAGTTAGAAAGATAATGACATACTAATAATTAAAATATAATCTATTAATGTAGTAGGATTATAAGGAAATACATCAAAATAATGAGAAGGCTTTTATATAGGCAACAGAACTATGAAAATGCAAAATATAATTCTTTGGCTTATAATTTTGACAGGATCATCATAGAAAATATTTTAAAAATCCAAATGGCTGAGTTATCATACAAGATCCTTTATAATCTAACCCCTGGCTACCTTTCCAGAATTAATTCTTAAAACTCTCTGTAAGATATATTCTACTTTGATTTTACCATATCACTTGAAAGTACTATATTCTTTCACAAGCCAATGCCTATATATGTGATTCCATTTGCCTGGAATCACAAAACTATAACGCTTTTGAGGGCAAAGGTCTTATCATCTTAACTCTGGTATCCAATTTTCCTAACACAGTACTCACGATACAGTAAGACTTTTTAAATGTATATTTGTAGAGCAAATAAGTGATTTTCTTTCACCTACTCCTTCCTCTATTTTCAGTACAACAAAGTGATTAGATGATCCAGGCTTTAGAGACAGTAGAATTAAAAGAGTGGTGTATAATATTCACATTTACACTATGCTTTCTGTTTCAAAGTTTTACAGTGCAAATGTATTCATATGTTACTTATATAATTTAAAATCAAAAGAGGAGGAAACATATTTTATTAAAATTTCTCTGACAGCAAAGTAAAGTTGAGATATTTTTATTAGCCATTATCATCTTTTAATCCTTTGTTCAAAGACTGCCTCTTTTCTAAAGCCTCCCTGAATTCCTCTTAGGCTCAGTTCACTTCTCTATCTTCCTAGTTTCCATTTTGATTTTTGTTTCTATATCTACATATTCTGCATGAAATTTTTCTATAATTTTCTATAATGTGAGTGAAAGTACAAGGTCTAAATCACCTTTGTAGACTGAAGGCTTAACTCATGGTATACATTGGCTAACAACTGAACATGCATGTGGAATCCTTTCTCAAAGAAGTCACAGATTCTGTAAAAGACCTCACTGACAAACTGACTTTTGATTAAATGTTTGTCTTCTTATTATTCTCAGTGAACCATATTGGGCCACCCTGTCTAAAATTGCCTCATGCTATCCCTTGTCAAGCACTATTCCCCTTCCCTCTTACATTTTTCTCCTTAGTGTTTATTATCATCTGACATACTTTTTTTTTTAACTTTTAGTTTAAGTTCAGGGGTACAAGTGCAGGTTTGTCATATAGATAAACTTGTATCATAGGGATTTGTTGTATAGATTATTTCATCACCCAGATATTAAGCCTGATACTCGTTAGTTTTTTTTTATTATACTTTATGTTCTGGGGTACATGTGCACAATGTACAGGTTTGTTACATATGTATACATGTGCCATGTTGGTGTGCTGCACCCATTAACTCGTCATTCACATTAGATATATCTCCTCCCCTCATCCCACAACAGGCCCCGGTGTGTGATGTTTCCCTTCCTGTGTCCAAGTGTTCTCATTGTTCAATTCCCACCTATGAGTGAGAACATGCAGTGTTTTTACTGACCCTCTACCTCCTCTTACCCTCCACCCTCTGAAAGGCCCAGTGTATGTTGTTCCCTTCCCTGTCTCCATGTGTTCTCATCATTTAGCTCCCATTTATAAGTGAGAACGTACAGTATTTGGTTTTCTTTACCTGTGTTAGTTTGCTAAGGATAATGGCCTCCAACTACACCCATGTCCCTGCAAAGGACATGGTCTCATCCTTTTTTATGGCTGGATATAATTCCATGATGTATATGTATCACATTTTCTTCATCCAGTCTATCATGATGGGCATTTAGGTTGATTCCATGTCTTTTCTATTGCAAATAGTGCTGCAGTGAATGCACATGTGCATGTGTCTTTATAACAGAATAATTTATGTATTTGCGGGGTATATACCCAGTAATGACATTACTGCATCAAATGGTATTTCTGTCTTTAGGTCTTTGAGGAAGTGCCACACTGTGTTCCACAATGGCTGAACTAATAATTTACACTCCCACCAACAGTGTAAAAGGGTTCCCTTTTCTCCCCAACCTCACCAACATCTATAGGTTCTCAACTTTAATAATAACCATTCTGACTGGCATGAGATGGTATCTCATTGTGGTTTTGATCTTCATTTCTCTAATGATCAGTGATGTTGGGCATTTTATCATATGATTGTTGGCTACATGCATGTCTTTTTTGAAAAGTGCCTGTTCATGTCCTTTGCCCACTTTTTAATAGGGTTGTTTGTCTTTTCCTTGTACATTTGTTTAAGTTCCTTATAGATGCTGGGTATTAGACCTTTGTCAGATGCATAGTTTGCAAAAACTTTCTCCCATTCTGTAGCTTGTCTGTTTACTCTGTTAATAGTGTCTTTTGTTGTGTAGAAGCTCATTATTGCTTGACTCTCTTCCCTAAAATGTAAGTTCCATGAAGACATATATATGTTTCTATTTTGTTCACTGCTATATCCCTAGAACCTTAAACAGAACCTGGCATTTCGGAGGTATCCAATTGATAGTTGTTGAATAAATCCATGTCACGTACAAAATCACAGAGATATGCATGGAAGACAGGAAAAATGGAATGTCTCTACTATATACCATCTAAGCCCTTTTCTGAATATTGTTTTGACAATAAGTGAGTGACTGTGAACTTTTTAGATAATACTCTGGAAAAAGCTTTGAGTGGAAAGCATTTATACTTATGGCTGAGTACAGATATGTTTTCCCTAGCAGACAATTAAGTGAAGGTGGGAGTGAGCATCATTTTATTACATGTAAATAATCTGCTAAGAAGCCACTCTCAGCCTCTGGTACAAGGTAACTTGAGAGAGGAGCTGCCTGCGAGCCTGCCTTTTACCTTAAAATCCTGTTCGGGATCCTACCTTTCACACCAACTGGGTGAAGGCTATGAAGTTTTACTCCACAAATCATAGTCAAAACAATTTTAACTGAAAACACTCTTAATGCAGAAAAAAAAACAGCCACTGGCCATTTTTTTTTTTTCTCTGTAATAGGGAGACATATCCAGCTTATCCAAAATGAACTCAACACATTTTAGAAAAAGTTAAAAATAATATTGGAGAGCATCTGTCTAATCTCCATGAAAATAGTTATGTGCCCTATGCATAAGCCATTTATGTGGACAGACTCACACAGGTTTGTAGGAAAATCATTACTCTGTGTGTGTGTGTGTGTGTGTGTGTGCGTATGTGTGCCTATATTAAGTTTATACCGCTTGACACAAAACCAGTTCCTATCAAGAGCAACAAAATCCAGTAAGGTTCACAATACCTCAGATGCGTTTTTTCATAATTTAAAAACAAACACACAGTGGTTAGTGTGGGATAGCCATCATGTAGCATTTCTATATGTGGCTTCAAATCCTGGCTCTACCACTTCACCACTTGCGTGATTTTAAGTACATTCTTTAACCTTCCTGAAATTTATTCTCCCTAGGTGCAAAAAAGTTGGTAATAAATAGGACCTTAAAATAGGATTCTTAGGGTGATTAAATGAGAGAATACATATAAACATTTAACATCACGATGGTGGACACAAAGCACACTCAACAATGGTTGGCTATAACAGTGAATGTTTTCACCATGAAAAGGGGAACTAATTTTTCTCCTTTCTAGAAATTCAATCATTTTTGGTGGGTTAAGGTTAAGAAAGGTCCCTGGAAGAGGTAGCATCTTGTCATTGAAGCCACCCCCGCATCATTGGAAAATTTGAACTAAGAATGCACTATTTCATATTTTATTGACTCTATTAACTGAAGAATATAGCACTGCAAACTGTACAAAAGTTGGACCACTCTTCTTAATTTCTAATATTTACCAAGTATCTGGTGGTTACAAAAACACAGTCTAATATTACTGTGCATAGCATTATCTTTCGTAAGTGACTTTAATCATGCATGCTTATACTGTTAATATAAATGTTAATAATGATTGCAAACAAGAATAAACCTCGCCAGATTCATACTGTTACAAATGCACATCCGTAACTTGATTTTGTGCCATTTGGGTAAGTCTCCATGTTGTCACTGATGGTTGGAAATGAGTGAAAAACATCCTATCTATGAACTCACTTTCAGTAATGAAGTTTTTATGCCTCCAAGGTGAATATAGATGAGAACATCCTCTTTTACCAAAATCATCAAATATGTGAAAAGAAATTGACAAAGGAAAAGACAGCTTTTGTTCTCCACAGTGCTGGATGCATATTTGAAAGACTGTTCACTTTTATGAAGATATACCTCATTACTTCCTAATTTCTTTCCAGAAAAACAGACTGGGGATGTAAGGTGTGACTAAATGACTAGTGATATCTGATTTTCACAAACTGAACACATGGCCCGACACTGGGTATTTGGTCAATTCACATTTCTAAATTAATTAGCAAAGCAGTGAGAAGGAAACATCAAATAATGGAATATTCTCTTGGTTCACATTTGGTCAAAATTTCATTGCCTGGCTGAGGATTACTAACAATTAACACCTGTGCATTTAGCCTGCAACCATATTTGGCATTATGTTTTTACCTTTCTCTGGTTTTGGCCTTTATTGGAGGGTGGAATGGCAGAATTATACTGTTAAACCACTCCTCTAAAATTGTGGAAAAATGAGTTGGTATCACTGTAAGGATGTCCTGATGAGCTGGTGTGAAACCTACCTCCAACCATTTGTAGCTTCTTAGGGAATCTGCTGAGCTTTCTGACACAATTCCAACCTGCCTCAGGGCCCTTGCTGTGACTGCCTTTTCGACACTTCTCTAAGTGTTGAGCAGAGAACTCCAAAGGGAGAGGAATTACTTTATGATAACTTTTGTATATTTCAGAAGCCACAACATGCAGAAATCTCAGTGCAGCTGCTCTACTTCCTAGATCTCTCAGATTTGTCCAGGAGGATCTGGCATAATCAATCTTTATGCACTAAGACAAGGGAGATACCTGGACAAAAAGCTAGAAATACACCACTTTTTACTGTATGACAAAATAGTCTGTTTCATTTGGGTTTTCCAGCAATTCATGGCTATGCTATAATTTTTTTTAATAAATAGACTTTAATTTTTAGCATAGTTTTATGTTTATAAATATAATAATCAGAAAATACAGATTTCCCATATACTGCCTCATCCCCAGTTTCCCCTAATATTAACATCTTGTATTATTATAGAATAGTTGTTACAATTGATGGACCAATATTGATACATTATTATTGACTGAAGTCCATAGTTTACTTTAGAGTTCACTCTGTGTTGTACATTCTATGGCTTTTGACAAATTTATAATGACATGTATCCACCATTATAGCCTCATACAGAGTAGTTTCACTGTCCTAAAAATCCCCTGTGCCCTACTCATTAATCCTTCTTCTCCTGCTCCCCCTCCCTTGAAACCCCTGTCAACCACTAATATTTTACTGTTTCCATAGTTTTCTTTATTGGGAATGTCATATTAAGAATAATAGAGTATGTAGTCTTTTCATATTGGCTTTTTTTTTTTCTCATAGCAATATGCTCTCAAGGCTCCTCCCTGTTTTTTTCATAGCATGATAGCTCATTTCTTTTTATCACTGACTACTATTCTATTGCATGAATGTGCCACAGTTTATACCATTCACCCACTGAAGGACATCTTGGTTGTTTCCAAGTTTTGACAATTATGAATAAATTTATGAATACATACTTATGTATAGGTTTTTGTGTGGGCATAAGTTTTCAACTCAACTGGCAAAATGCGAAGGGGCGTGAATGCTTGATTGTATGGTAACAGTATGTTTTGTTATGTAGGAAACTGTTTGTTTGTATTCCAAAGTGGCAATACAATTTCCAATTTCCACAAGCAATGAATGAGACTTCCTATTGCTCCATGCTTTTTTCTTGCTTGTCTCTCAAACAAATGGTTGTTACTATGGAAGAGGTCATTAAGCTACATGAGTTCTACAAAAGATGTGGGAAACCTCTGAACACTCAAGCAACTAGATAACAACCTTTCACTATGGGAACATTCCTTGCCCTTATCACTGAGGTTTTGAACAGCAGTGTCAACCTTTGTGTCACCTTTGTGTACTCACTCCATCACTCTTCATAACTCCTAGCATGATTCTTATCTTAGCCAGGCATCAGGACCCTCTAACCTCATGCTTACTCTTGTAGCATCACTTCAAGCTCTTTGTTCACTTGGCAGCCAGGATGCCCTTTGTATTTATTTATTTTTTACTACTTAAATTTTATTTCATTTTAGATTTAGGGAGTACATATGCATGTTTGTTATATGGGTATATTATGTACTGCTGGGGATTGGGCTTCTATTTGTATATCCATTACCTAAATAGTGAACATTATACTCAATAGGTACTGAGAATGCCCTTTAAAAAATGCAAATCCAAATCTAAACTCTCTTAGGAGATAGTTCAAATCCTTAATCTATGAGGACTTACATGTGCTCGTAACTACCTATTCCTCCAGATCCGTCTTTGACAATTTTCTTTCCTGCTTAGTTTAACTCATCTCTATTGGCTGCCTTCTCATTCCACATGAGTGTTTTGTTACTAATCTGCCATCCCTTACATGGGATGGTAAGCATATACCATCCCTTATAGTGGAAACGTATCTTCTTTCCTACCCCATCTTCACCTGTTAAAATCATATTCTTTCTTCAGGTTTCCTCTTCACTGACCTTTTCTCAGGAGGCCATCCCTGGCACTCTGCTTACATTGTGCCCTAAAGTTACTTGCTTCCCAATACTCCATACGTACTCTTAACTGTGCCCTCCATGGTGTTATTGCACAGTCATCAACTTGATATTTATCTTCTTCTCTAGATAGTATGCTTTGTGATGGTAGGGTTGCATCTATTTTACTCACTAGTTTATTCTTTGGACCAGTAATAGTGATGGAGCATTGTAATATATTAATAAGTACTTATTGAATGAATGGATGGATAATAACAAACATAGGTGGCTGGCAAGATGGCCAAATAGGAACAGCTCTGGTCTGCAGCTCCCAGTGAGATCAATGCAGAAGTTGGATGATTTCTGCATTTCCAACTGAGGTACCTTGATCATCTCATTGGGACTGGTTAGACAGTGCATGCAGCCCGTGGAGGGAGAGGTGAAGCAGGGTGGGGCATCACCTCACCCGGGAAGTACAAGGGGTTGGGGAACTCCCTCTCCTAGCCAAGGGAGGCTAGGGCTGTGCTGTAAGAAATGGTAGATTCCGGCCCAGATACTACACTTTTCACAACCTGCAGACCAGGAGATTCTCTCAGGTGCCTACACCACCAGAGTACTGGGTTTCAAGCACAAAACTGGGTGGTTGTTTGGGTAGACAGCAAGCTAGCTGCAGGATTTTTTTTTTTTTTTTTCATACTCCAGTGGCACCTGGACGCCATGATACAGAACCATTCACTCCCCTGGAAAGGGGGCTGAAGCCAGGGAGCCAAGTGAACCCCACCCTCATGGAGCCCAGCAAGCTAAGATACACTGGGTTAAAATTCTTGCTGCCAGCATAGCAGTCTGAAGTCGACCTGGGATGCTCAAGCTTGGTGGAGGAAGAGGCATCCGCCATTACCAAGGCTTGAGTAGGTGGTTTTCCCCTCACAGTGTAAACAAAGTTGCCAGGAATTTTGAACTGGGCAGAGCCCACCACAGCTCCGCAAAGCTGCTATAGCCAGACTGCCTCTCTAGATTCCTCCTCACTGGTCAGGGCATCTCTGAAAGAAAGGCAGCAGACCCATTCAGGGCTTATAGATCAAACTCTCATCTCCTTGGGACAGAGCACTTGGGGGAAGCAGTGACTGTGGGTGCAGCTTCAGCAGACTTAAATGTTCCTGCCTGCCAGCTCTGAAGAGAGCAGTGGATTTCCCAGCACAGCACTTAGGCTCTGCTAAGGGACAGATTGACTCCTCAAATAGGTCCCCAACCCCCATGCCTCTGAACTGGGAGACAGTTCCCATCAGGGGTCAATAGACACCTCATATAGGAGAGTTCCAGCTGGCATCTGGTAGGTACCCCGATGGGATGAAGCTTCCATAGGAAGAAACAGGAAGCAATTTTTGCTATTCTGCAGGCTCTGCTGATGATACCTAGGCAAACAGGGTCTGGAGTGGACCTCTGGCAAACTCTAGAAGACCTGCTGCAGAGGGGCCTGACTGTTAGAAGGAAAACTAACAAACAGAAAGGAATAGCATCAACATCAACAAAAAGGATGTCCACAAAATATCCCTTCAGAAGATCACCAACATCAAAGACCAAAGGTAGATAAATCCATGAAGATGAGAAAAAAACAGTGCAAAAAGGTTGAACATTCCAAGAACCTCTTCTCCTCCAAAGGATCACAACACCTTGCCAGCAAGGAAACAAAACTGGATGGAGAATGAGTTTGATGAATTGACAGAAGTAAGCTTCAGAAGGTGAGTAATAACAAACTCCTCTGAGTTAAAGGAGCATGTTCTAACCCAATGTAAGGAAGTTAAGAACCTTGAAAAAAGATGAGAGGAATTGCTAACTAGAATAACCAGTAAAGAGAGAACGTAAATGACCTGATGGAGCTGAAAAACACAGCAAAAGAACCTCCTGAAGCATACACAAGTATCAATAGTCTAATCAATTAAGCAGAAGAAAGGATATCAGAGATTGAAGATCAACTTAATGAAATAAAATGTGAAGACAAGATTAAAGAAAAAAGAATGAAAAAGAATGAACAAAGCCTTCAATAAATATGGGACTATGTGAAAAAACCAAACCTATGTTTGATTGGTATACCTGAAAGTGATGAGGAGAATGAAACCAAGTTGGAAAACACTCTTCAGGATATTATCCAGGAGAACTTCTCCAACCTAGCAAGAGAGGCCAACATTCAAATTCAGGAAATATAAAAAACACCACAAAGATACTCCTCAAGAAAAGCAATCCCAAGACACATATTTGTCAGTCTAACCAAGGTAAGAGCAGCCAGAGAGAAAGGTCGGATTACCTACAAAGGGAATCTCATCAGACTAGCAGCAGATCTCTTCGCAGAAACTCTGCAATCCAGAAGATCATGGGGGTCAATATTCAACATTATTAAAAGAATTGTCAACCCAGAATTTCATATCCAGCCAAACTAAGCTTCATAAGTGAAGGAGAAATAAAATCCTTTACAGACAAGAAAATGCTGAGAGATGTTGTCACCACCAGGCCTGCCTTACAAGATCTCCTGAAGAAAGCACTAAATATGGCAAGGAAAACACTAACTATGGCAAGGAAAAACTGGTACTGGCCACTGCAAAAATATACCAAATTGTAAAGACCATCAATACTATGAAGTGACTGCATCAACTAATGGGCAAAATAACCAGCTAGCATCATAATGACGGGATTAAATTCACACACAACAATATTAGCCTTAAATGTAAATGGGCTAAATGCCCAAAATAAAAGACATAGTTTGGCAAATTGAACAAAGAGTCAAGACCCATTGGTGTGCTGTATTCAGGAGACCCATCTCACATGCAAAGGTGCACATAGGCTCAAAATAAAGGGATGGAGGAAGATCTACCAAGCAAATGGAAAGCAAAAGCATGGGTTGCAATCCTAGTATCTGATAAAACAGACTTTAAACCAACAAAGATCACAAAAGACAAAGAAGGGCATTATATAATGGTAAAGGGATTAATGCAACAAGAAGAGCTAACTATCCTAAATATATATGCACCCAATACAGGAGCACTGAGATTCATAAAGAAAGTTCTAAGAGACCTAAAAGAGACTTAGACTCAAACACAGTAATAGTGGGAGACCTTAACACCCTACTGTCAATATTAGACAGATCAATAAGACAGAAAATCAACAAGGATATTCAGGACTTGAACTCAGCTCTGGACCAAGTGGACCCAATAGACGTCTACAAAACTCTCCTCCCCAAATCAACAGAATATACATTCTTCTCAGCACCACATCACACTTATTCTAAAATTGACCACATAATTGGAAGTAAAACACACTTCAGCAAATGCAAAAGAATGGAAATCATAGCAAACAGTCTCTCAGATTACAGTGCATTAGAACTCAGGATTAAGAAACTCACTCAAAACCACACAACTACATGGAAACTGAACAACCTGCTCCTGAATGACTACTGGGTAAATAACAAAATTAAGGCAGAAATAAATAAGTTGTTTGAAATCAATGAGAACAAAGACATGATGTACTAGAATCTCTGGGCCATAGCTAGAGCAGTGTTTGAGGGAAATTTACTAAATACCCACAGGAGAAAGCAGGAAAGATCAAAAATTGATACCTTAACATTACAATTGAAAGAACTAGAAAAGCAAGAGCAAACAAATTCAACAGCTAACAGAAGACAAAAAATAACTGAGATCAGAGCAAAACCAAAGGAGAGAGAGACATGAAAAATCCTTCAAAAAGTCAATGAATCCAGGAGCTGGTTTTCTGAAAAGATTAACAAAATAGACTACCAGCCAGACCAATAAAGAAGAAAAGAGAGAAGAATCAAGTAAACTCAATAGAAAATGATAAATGGGATATCACCACTAATCCCACAGAAATACAAACTACCATGAGATAATACTACAAACACCTCTGTGCAAATAAACTAGAAAATCTAGAAGAAATGGATAAATTCCTGGACACATACACCCTCCCAAGACTAAACAAGGAAGAGTTCAAATCCCTGAAGAGACCAATAACAAGTTCTGAAATTGAGGCCGTAATTAATAGCCTAACCAAAAATAGCCCAGGACTAGATGGATTCACAACCAAATTCTACTAGAGGTACACAGAGGAGCTGGTACCATTCCTTCTGAAACTATTCCAAACAATAGAAAAAGAGAGACTCCTCCCTAACTCATTTTATGAGGCCAGCATGATCTTCATACCAAACCCTGGCAGAGACACAACAAAAAAAGAAAAACCCTGAGGAACGTCAACATGAAAATCCTCAATGCAATACTGGCAAACCTAATTCAGCAGCACATCAGAAAGCTTATCCACCAGTATCAAGTCAGCTTCATCCCTGGGATGCAAGTCTGGTTCAACATATGCAAATCAATAAACACAATCCATCACATAAACAGAAGCAGTGACAAAAACCACATGCAGAAAAGGCCTTCGATAAAATTAAACACCCCTTCATGCTAAAAACTCTCAATAAACTAGGTATTGATGGAACATATCTCAAAATAATAAGAGCTATTTATGACAAACTCACAGCCAATATCACACAGAATGGGCAAAAGCTGGAAGCATTCCCTTTGATACTGACACAAGACTAGGATGCCCTCTCTCACCACTCTTATTCAACATAGTATTGGAAGTTCTGGCCAGGGCAATCAGGCAAGAGAAAGAAATAAAGTGTATTCAATTAGGAAATGAGGAAGTCAAATTGTCCCTGTTTGCAGATGACATGATTGTATCTTTAGAAAACCCCATCATCACAGCCCAAAATCTCCTTAAGCTGATAAGCAACTTCAGCAAAATCTCAGGATACAAAATCAAAGTGGAAAAATCACAAGCATTCCTACACATCAATAAGAGACAGGCAGAGAGCCAAATCACGAATGAAGTCCCACTCACAATTGCTACAAAGAGAATAAAATACCTAGGAATCCAACTTACAAGGGATGTGAAGGACCTCTTCAAGGAGAACTACAAACTACTGCTCAATAAAATAAGAGGACACAAACAAATGGAAAACTGTAAATGCTAATGGATAGGAAGAATTATATTGTGAAAATGGCCATATTTCCCAAAGTAATTTATAGATTCAATGCCATCCCCATCAAGCTACCACTGACTTTTTCACAGAATTAGTAAAACCTACTTTAAAATTCATATGGAACCAAAGAAGAGCCCATATAGCCAAGACAATCCTAAACACAAAGAACAAAGCTGGAGGCATCACGCTACCTGACTTCAAGCTATACTACAAGGCTACAGTAACCAAAACAGCATGGTACTTGTATCAAAACAGATAAATAGACCAATGGAACAGAACAGAGGCCTCAGAAATAACACCACACATCTACAGCCATCTGATCTTTGACAAACCTGACAAAAGCAAGCAAAGGGGAAAGGATCCCCTATTTAATAAATGGTGTTGGGAAAACGGGCTAGCTATATGCAGAAAACTAAAACTGGACCCCTTCCTTACACTTTATACAAAAATTAACTCAGGATGGGTTAAAGATTTAAATGTAAGACCTAAAGCCATAAAAGCCCTACAAGGGAACCTAGGCAATACCATTCAGGACATAAGCAAGGGCAAAGACTTCATGACTAAAACACCAAAAGCAATGGCAACAAAAGCCAAAATTGACAAATTGGATGTAATTAAACTAAAGAGCTTCTGCACAGCAAAAGAAACTATCATCAAAGTGAACAGGAAACCTATAGAATGGGAGAAAGTTTTTGCAGTCTATCCACTTGACAAAGGACTAATATCCAGAATCTACAAGGAACTTAAACAAATTTACAAGAAAAAGACAACCCCATGAAAAAGTGGGTGAAGGATATGAACAGACACTTCTCAGAAGACATTTATGTGGTCAACAAACATATAAAAAAGCTCATCATCACTGGTCATTAGAGAAATGCAAAAGAAAGCCACAATGAGATACCATCTCATGCCAGTTAGAATGGCAATCATTAAAAAGTCAGGAAACAGATGCTGGAGAGGATGTGGAGAAATAAGAACGCTTTCACACTATTGGTGGGAGTGAATTAGTTCAACCATTGTGGCAGACAGTGTGGCAATTCCTTAAGGATTTAGTGCCATAAATACCATTTAACCCAGCAATCCCATTACTGGGTATATACCCAAAGGATTATAAATCATTCTATAAAGACACATGCACATGTATGTTTATTGCAGCACTCTTCATAATAGCTAAGACTTGGAACCAATCAAAATGTTCATCAATGATAGACTACATAAAGAAAATGTGGCACATACACAGCATGGAATACTATGAAGCCACAAAAAAGGATGAGTTCATGTCCTTTGCAGAGACATGGATGAAGCTAGAAACCATCATTCTCAGCAACCTAACACATGAACAGGAAACCAAACACCACATGTTCTCACTTACAAATAGAAGTTGAACAATGAGAACACATGGACACAGGGAGGGGAACATCATACACCAGGGCCTGTCAGGGAGTGGGGCGCTAGAGGAGGGATAGCATTAGGAGAAATACCTAATGTAGATGATGCGTTGATGGGTTGATGGGTGCAACAAACCACCATGGCACGTGTACACCTATGTAACCTACATGTTCTGCACAGGTATCCCAGAACATAAAGTATAATAAAAAACATAAATATTATCATTCTGGATAGTAGTTACTATGAATTAAGAGCAATTTATTAATGCACTACTGAAAACAGAAACTTCTATTATTCACAAAAATTGCCATTTTTTAAATGGCTCCAGAAAGCTGATAAAGTCCTTTATGATACACACTTATCATATGGGCAAGGTTTTCATGACTTCATTCCTGTCCACTTCTCCAGCTTCATAATTAGCCACTTCTACTTGTACATGAGTCTCTAGTAATGTTGAACTGCTTCCTACTACCCACAGGCATCATGCTGTTTTGTAGCCCCATGGCATTGTTTAGTATTATTCTACTGCTTGAAAGGTGCACTCTCATTGCCTGACAAACCACCTTTGATTTTTTTGATACACCTTGGACGTCACCTCCTTCAAGAAGCCTTCTTGGAACACCAGTGCAGGCCAATTATATCTCTATGCTTTCACATCACTCTGTAGTCCTACATCATGGTGCAAATGTTCAACAAATATTTAATGGAAAAAACTGAATCACTTGCCAAGTTACACCAACATCAGTGGAATATTTTGGTTTATCTTCCTATCACTCTTGAGACTAGGAGTGACATTATTGATGGAATTTGGTGTTGTTGTTGTTGTTAACTGCAACATCCCCAGTGCCTTACAATATGCCTGGCCTGGAGTAGCCACATGACCTATATTTACAGAAATTAACTGAATGATCAAGGTAAACCAGTATTAAGATGGGTCAGATTTGGTCAAGAGTAGTTTACTGAAACAATCACAGCATCCATTTTGTTCATCCTAGATAACCTAATAGTTTATTTAAAAATGAATTTTCTGACTTTATGAACAGCTATCAGAATTTATTCCTTCTAGGCTATAAGAAGGGTATGTTCCAGCTGCCGGCTAAGCTGACCTAAGACCATTGAATCAATGCTCTCAGTATAAGTGATGCCTTGCAAAAATGACCACAAAAGTAAGATTTGTCCAGAGTCTCTTGGATTACATTCTAGTGCCCTTTTCACTAATTGAGACAATAATTATTCATCCAATTCCTCTTTGAAACATCCCTGTCTAGCACCAAATATGACCACTCCTTTCACGAGCCTCACTACACACTGTACATGTCTCTATCATAGCACTTAGCAAACTAAACTAAAACCAATTGTTGAAAAGTAGTCTCCTGTTTGACTGAAAATTCCCCAAAGGCAAGATTACTTCATTAGTTTCTACACTTCAAGAATCTAATCCAGTGGCTAGTCCATGGACATATCAATTAATGTTTTTCGAATGAATGAACCAATGAACCTATGTCCAAAGGAGTAAGTTGAGTTGTAATGTTATTCATAAATGTCATAAATATATAAAATAAAAATTGCAATATTCAAAAACAAGATATAATTAACCTTGACTCTGGGGAAGGAACTGACATTTGATGAGCTTCTATGATGTGCCACACACTGTGCTGGGCACGAGGGACTTTGTCAATGTTATCTTCTCGCTCTTTCACAACAACTTGTAAATAAAATCACCTTGTTTTTCAGATAAGGACACTTGAATTTAGTGAAAAGGATTATAAATTTAAGATATTTCTGATACTAAAGTTTCTTTACCTGCGGTTCAGAGAATATGACAAAGTGAAAAATACTCAGAATATATGAAGAAAGAAGATAAAGAGATTTCTGATTAAGGGTTAGTGGAGTGAAAAATACTCTTTACTATGCAAAATTTTATTGGCTCAGATTACAAGATCTCCTTCCATCCACTTGACTGTCCCCTGCCCACCCCTCTAAGTAGATAGAAATCATTCTGCCCTAGAGACTGTGGATGTCCTGTCCTGGCTATAGTTTTCCAGGACTGGGTGGTACCAATAGATGCCTTAAATTAAGATTCTTGCCAAAGAAAACTTTCAAGCAATGATTTCTTCAGTGCATTTTCTGTTAGTTTATGAATTTCCTTAGTACTTTTATTATCGCACAATCTATTGATCTTGCTAAATGAATTTCATAGACATGAGCCAATAAATCTGTTTATCAATAATTATAACAGCAAATGGAAAAATTCATTTTCTATAGAACAGAGCCCTACCTTGTACTATAATGTGTAGTTTCTCTGAGTATTGTTGCATTATTCTCCTCACTAGATTAGAAACTTTTTGAAAGTAGAAACACATTCAGCTTAGCTGTTTATTCCCAGCATCTAAGATAATATCTTGAGTATAACTGCTGCCAGTTAGAAAGAGTTAGTCATTGAATAACTTAAAATATTTATCATTCTCATATCTGTTTGGGAAGGCTCTGGAAGTCCTGATAAAAATATATGGGTTGAGATAAGAAATAATTTTTCCATTATACATACTTGAAATATGAGACCCAGTGAAATCAAATACTCCTCAGACTATGCATTGTGAGGGATGGAACCCATATTCCGGACTCTGAATTATCTCTTTTCAATTTAAGCATGTTGGAGGCTAGGAGTTGTCTTACTATGGCATACCTTGAGAACTCAGTGAAATTTCTATGAGATTTTCTGTTTTCAGAAATTGCAAGCTATTATTTAAGCTATGATAGCTTTAGACACATTAACAAGTGAAAATTAAGAAGCCTAAAATAGCAGTCTTTGTGGTTACATATTAAGATTTCTGAGAGTTGACTCACAGGTCCACAGACATTTTCTCTGCTTCTCTATGTTACACAGTAGCAGAGAAACTTCTTGAGAACGTGTGTAAATTTTATTCTTGCAACTGTTTATTGTCCTAGGGGAGTGTGAGGACTTTAATAAACTTTAGAGAAAGGCAACTGGCATTCATGAAAACAAAATGCAGTAGTAAGAGAAAAGTAGGGGAAAAGAGGGCCTATAACCAATCCCACCCTTACCTTAGAGGTTTCTTGCTGATTCTAGATCACTAGTTTCCTGCTGTCTGCTTGCTTAACATTTCTAAGACCATAAAGAGTATTTACCAAAGTATGGCATAAGGGATGCTGGGAATATACAAGATTATTTTAGGTCATTATTGGTGAATATTTTTATTTCAATAGTCATGTATTTTTATAATTTATATTTATAAAATTGGTGTTTTTTCACTTACTGAGGGAATTCCTACAATTCAGTAGCAAAAAATCAAATAATCCAAATAAAAGACAAGCAAATAAACCTTTCTCCAAAGAAGGCGCACTAATGGCCAATAGGTATATGAAAGGACCCTCCATATCACAAATTACAGAGCGATGCAAATCAAAACTACAATAAGATATCATCTCACACCTGTTAAGGTTATTATTTTAAAAAAGATAAGTTTTGGCAAAAATGTGGAGAAATTAGACCCCTTGTATACTGTTGGGAGGAATGTAAAATGGTATAGTAGCTATGAAAAACAGAAATACCATATAATTCAACAATCCTACTTCTGGATATATATCTAAAAGCATTGTAATGAAGATCTCAAAGAGACTCACCCTCCCATGTTTTTTGCAACATTATTCACCATAGCCAATTATTTCCAATAAATGAATGACTGAAGTTCAGGAAACAGTTGCAACATAAGTTGATCCAAATATCTTCTATTTTAAATTTTTTCTTGCAAAATAGTAAATTCTCTTGGTTACACCTAACATGCTGTAACTTTGTAACTTTTTAGATTACAGAATATTTTCATCATTTTCTTTCTGTCACAGATGCTAGTAACAAAGTTCTGTGTATCATTTTTCTTCAAAACATAATACTTGGTACAGTAAATGCTAAACAAAGACAACCGATTATGGATTTATTAAATGTTTGTTATTGACAATGAATGTGGAAAATTGGAAATGGATTCTAGAGATGGAGTCAACAATATTTGGTAACCAGATGGCTGTGCTAGCTGACCAAGGAGAGACATCATAGATGGATTCTGGGTTTGCTAAATTAGTATTTTAATTAGATCATAACATATTAAAATAAATAAGTTCTCCAATCTACTCATAAACTAATTTCATCTTATTTAGATTGCATATTTGATGTTTACAATTAAAAATAAACCTATCTTAGGCTACTCTTGCTTTTCTAACACTTGAGTTATTCATTCTTAATGAAATCATCTTATATAACTCGGAGAAATACATTAAGTTTAGTTTTATTTTTTAAAATGATGATATTCACCACATTCTCACTCCTGTCTCATGGGCTTTTCCTTCATTTGCCCAAAGATAACTGTTACTTTAACAGTGAAATGAAATCTCTCAACTTCTGTGGCACTCTGTGGTCAGTAAATTTTGTCTAAAAAATGTAGCTTTGCTAGCATTCATTTTGCTGAAAAATGAAATAAAACAAGTTCTCAGGGTAAATATTTTCTGTGCCCATTACCTGGTTGTTTAGTTTCACAATGGTACAACTTCGTTTGTTCCTGTTGCTATTGTCTTTGCCAATTTTCTCTCTACATAACCATCTGCAATAATAACTTGCCCAGGAGTGAGCTTAGTCCTCAGTCTCAGAGCAAAGGAAATCCTGGAAGTAGGTTGGGGCTTCCTTCCCACTGACTGGTAAACAGGATCTGAAATAGG
The DNA here is from genome assembly GCF_001698545.2 of Rhinopithecus bieti. Classification (NCBI taxonomy): domain Eukaryota; kingdom Metazoa; phylum Chordata; class Mammalia; order Primates; family Cercopithecidae; genus Rhinopithecus; species Rhinopithecus bieti. Next base: position 787,709 of record NW_016808858.1, read on the forward strand.
TCTGCTGCCTTCAAGCCTGATATCCTGGGCAGGTAGGCAGCCCCAGGGTGTACACAGGAACAATGCCACACAATTGCATTGACATCTGTCTGTGCATTCTGTCTTTCCATTAATTTATAACTGGAAAATAATTCAACATCCTTTCATTTTAGTCTCAAATCTGCGAAGTCATCATGTCAAAATGTCAGGCTGTTCAGGAGACATTGACTGGGTTAATACTCTCCTTCACACTACTGATACAGTACATGCACAGCCAGCCACAGGCTCTTTCCCAAGGTCATGAGGTAGTATACTCATGTAATTGATAACTGAACTCAAAAGACATAATTATTAATTATTTCTATGCTGGAACAACCATATTGCCTAGTTTCCCTGTGACATTTTCTCTTATGATTGTTCTCCCAGAGTTACAACACTCCTGAGCACTCTCAAAGTTAGACAACCATTTGTGGTCATTTAGACAATCATTTAGACAATCATTTGTGGTCAATCTATTTATGTCCTTAGGAAAACTTGTTCACCTCTTTTAGTCTCAGTTAAAGGGATTAAATACTATGATTTCTAATGACGATTTCAGTTTTAACATTTTACAAAATATAAGGTCAGCCTCAAGTACACAGAAATGCAACAAACCTAAAAAAACTTTCCTAAAAGTAACATATTCCTAATGTTAACATGAAATTAACTTTATTTTTGGAAACCAAGACTCACTTTTGCGGGATCTTTGTGTTTTAATGTGCGAAGTTCTGAAGGTCCTGGAGGCTTGTTTTCTCCCAAATTTTTGTATCTCTTTGCAAGTGGCTAGATATGTATATCTCAGTCAACTCAAAAACAGGGCAGGTTGATATCAGCAACTGAATTTTGGAGTCCCCTTTACTAAAAGGCTATTTTCTCAACGAAGAAATCTCTCTTATTACATAGTAGAGTTAATGTTCCCTGACTTCCTTTCCAACTTTGTTACAAACATGTGAGTGTGAGGGGCATGGGGTCCTGCTTTGCTGGCATTTTTCATGGTGCCTCCAGCTGGTATACTCAGGCACATTTCCCTGTAGGATGGGAATTGAAGGGGATTCAGGATAATTCACTGATTCTCTGCCATGTAATCTCTTGTATGAAAATACTATAATACACCATGACAAGATTAAAGTGCCACTTTCATGGTATCAGTAGCCATTGTACTAGAGACACTGGACTGTTTATCAATATACTAAAAATGAGGCAGCTCAGTTTGACAAGAAGAGTGTTGGAAAAGGTCTGACCCCTATGTTAAAGTTCCCATGCTGTGCCTCTGCAGCCTTGTCACACAGCCTCCCAGTCTGTCCCTTCATCTAGGAAATACATGCAGTGGATAGATCAGATTAAATGCTAGACCAGTAAGCTACCTAAACAAATTGATTATAGAATCTAAGATTAGGAAAAAGAAGGTCACTAGAGGAAGAAAGAAAAACTGAATCACACATACTGTGTTGAGACCTAAGTGTACCTGCAACTTAAAGCTCACACTGTGAAAATATTTCATGTTTTCAATGAAGATGATATATTCTCATAAGTTACTGCTTCTTATGCTCAGACACAGATTTCATTGTGGATGCCTCCTTTAACAGTATGATGCTATAAGGGCACACATCTAGGTCTCAACCTTTTTACAGGCAGAGGTAAGAGTTGAATTGTCCCTGCATGTCTAGCCTCCACAGCTATGTTGAAGTCCAGAAGAGTGTTTTTTTCTCTGGGAGGCTTGGTGCTTTAATCCAGTAGGCATTCAATGAACACTTAAATGTTGATTAAAAGTAATGAAATTCTGTACCATATAACATGTATTAAACATCTTTTATGGGCTAAGATTTTATAGGGCATTTCTTGCTTCAAAAAATAAGAAAATTGAACCTCAGAGAGTCCATAATGCTTATGAATGGAACAATAATTATTGATTTTTTAAAGCCCAAGTATAGTGATCTGTCCTCTGTACTGGCATGCCAGTATGGAGACAACAACAAAATAGTTACATGAGAGGCTTGTACAGAACATTTTGTGATATTTTTTCATCACATATTTGGAAAATAAAAAGGAAGGAAAGGAGCTTGTCATGATTTTAAGCAGGCTCATCTTGGCCATAGATTTTTATCACATCTAATCTTCTTTCACATCTATCTGTACTACAAGATACATGATCATTTTAAACAGATTTAAAAGACAAACTGAAATTTAGCTTTAAAATAACTTTTAAATGTCATCAAGTTATATTTGGAAACTTTGTAAATGAGAGCAGTTATACAATCCTATAATTATCATGTTCATGAACCTTTCCAAGAAATATACAATTCATGATTACAATGTTTTTGAAAGATACATGTGAAAATGAATAAACTAGAATAAAGATAGTTGTGAAATTTCATCTAGTGAAAATAGATTTTAAAAATTCATTTATTCAGAGAGTATTTTTGAAGCAAGACAGTTTGAGTCTGGTTAAATGATTGAAATCACAGGAATTTTTTGAAATGTTTCTGTATTTTATGTTATCATTTTATTATTTGTACTTTAGCACAATTATAAAATCTATTTTTATTATATGGCAGAATAGAATGAAAAAAGATTATATAACCTGGTAACTTAGACACATTTCAACATTTATTCAATAAATAAATACTTGATAAATGTTATGGAAAAATCAATGATCAGAACCACAGACAAATGTTGTCTTCAGATTACAGAATTGTACTTGAAATGTTGCATTTCCTGATTTTATTATAAGTAAATATGTATGCACATCCAAGCCTTTATTTAAAACTGTCCTATCTATTGTAGGAACAGCTGGGTAGAAAATGTATTAAGAGGTCTCTTTAATTCCACCATTTGCTTCTGCAAATGTGAGGAGCTCTGAGTTCATGATTCTTAATCAGTCCATTTAAACATGAACAACTATTTCACAGTTAAGCAAGCAATGCAAATACCTGTGGAATACTTCTTCTTCTCTTAATGTTGAATGTTTGAATAACATAAAGTGGTCAATGGATATGCCCTGATCCTTCCTTCTACCTCATCTAACACAATCACTCTTATACATCTCTGCTTACCAATCTTGACATTATCCTGCCCAAAAAGTTTCCATGGCTTCTTACGGACTACTGAATGAAATCATGACATTTTGTCATTGCTTTCAACACTCTCCCTAATGAAATCTCAATACTCATGCCCAGCTAGCCTTCTACAAATACTCAATGCTCCATTCCTGAACCTTTCATTGAAATCAACTGCTCTTGGCTCTTGATCATGCATTTCTTACATTCTCTTCTTACCCTATATTTACATGCTCCAATTCCAGATGTCCTTCAATGTGTGGCTCAAATGCTGCCTTGTTCATGAAGTGTATTTTTCACTTTCCATTAGAATACATTTCTATATTTCCAAAATTTTCATAAAATTAAAATTACATATTTCATAGCACATAGCATTGTTTACATTGTCATTTTATATCCTTTATGAGGCTATAAGCACTTGGACTTATAAAGCTTTCTGTAACCTTCATAGAACTAGAACTACTATTCTCCTTGGCATATGGTAAACAAGACTTATAAAAATATCGCTAATGCATAATTCTTATGCATTCTTCACTCAAATTCACCAAATGTTGACATATTACATAAACTAGTACAGTTTTTCAACCAGGGAACACCATTTCTAAACTATTAACTAATCCATTGACCTTTTACAAAGTTTATAATTGCCCCACTAAAGTCTTCTATAGGCGAAAATCTTATTCTGGATCATATACTCCATTTACTTATTGTATCACCTTACATTTATATTAATTTAGGACAGATTTTCAACCTTTCTTTGTTTTTGATGACTTTGTGACTTTTGAAGAACAATGGTTGATACGGTTAGGCTTTGTGTCCCTACCAAAATTTCATCTTGAATTGTAATCCCCACGAGTGGAGGGTGGAAAGTGTTTGAATTATGGGGATGGGTTCTCCCATGTTGTTCTCGTGAACACGAGTGAATTCTCACAAGACCTGATGGTTTTATAAGTGTTTGGCAAGTTCCTCCTTGGCTCACACTTATCTTTTCTGCCACCTTGTGAAGAAGGCACTTGCTTCTACTTACATCACGATTGTCATTTCCCTGAGGCCTCCCCAGCCATGTGGAACTCTGAGTCAATTAAACCTCTTTCCTTTATAAATTACACAGTCTTGGACAGTTGTTTATAGCAGTGTGAGAATGGACTAATACACTGGCTAATTGTTTTATAGAATATAGCACAATTTGGTTTTGTCCATATTACTCTTGATTATATTTAATATGTAGATTAGGCATTTATAGAAAGAACACAACAGAAGTTATTTTGAGCCTTCTCGGGACATTATACAAAGAAGTTCATGATATTGATTTGTCTCATTATGTTAGTGTTCAATTAGATCACTTGGCTAACATTATTTTTGTCAAGTTTCTCCACTATAAGGTTACTATTTTTACTTTGTAATGGCTAAGTACATTGTAGAATGATACTTTCAGAATATGAAAATATCCTACTTCTTATTACTGCCACACACTAATTTTAGCATTTATTGATTACTGAAACTATTATTTTGGTGTTTACCACAGGATAATTTTTTTCTATCTTCTTAACTTTTTCTATACTCACTAATTCAAATTCTGCCATGGGGAAGAATAGCTTTTTATTGCCTCCCTTATTTATTTTATTTTGTTATTTACCTTTCTTATTATTGGCTCATGGATGTTTGTTTAACTAATATTTTAATAAGACTATGAAATATATCTTGGAGCAGACATATATTTTTAGAGGATATATGTTTAAGATTCAGTTGGGTACTGTTCTCAATGTTCCACTTGTTTTAACTATTAATTGTCATAGTAACCCTAAGAAGATGGTAGTATTACCACATTCATTTCAAAGATGAGGAAGTTGAGACACAGGGGAATTAGGTAACCTTCCCACGTTGCTCCACCAGTAAGTGACAGAGTTGAGATTAGGACCTCAGCAATCTGGCTCTAGAGTCCATGCTGTTAACAAAAATAATAAATTTAATTTAATAAGGCTTTGTGAGAATCAGAAGTAGTTTTTCTCTCTCTCGTTATTAGCACATCTTTAACCAAGGCCAGTATGTGCACAAGGCATGCTCAGATGTCAGCATCACGGGACCAGGAGGTAGTGAAGGAAGCTAGAATTAAGTAGAATTTGCTTCCAAGAGTAAAGGACTTGGCAGGTTAGAGGAAGATTATCTAGCCACAGAGGTAAGTCCTAGCGAGGATGGTGGAGCAACCTGAGATATACCAGAATACGGTCCCATCATAGACCAAATGGTGTCTGTTGGTGGTATCTTACTGCTGTACTGTCTTAAGAATATTCATTGCTATAATAGATTAGGATTGTATACTATGGGTTCAGGATAGAAGAACATATATACCTGTAGCAATTAATTAGTCAAATATAGAAGGCAGACCAAGAGTTGGGAAACTAGGCAGCAACCACTGCTTAAGAGGAGTTCAGTGGTAAGTAATTAAATAATATTTATGATGAAAATAACAAATACCAGTGTGGCTAGTCGGGACCAGCTACATTACTGGTCTGGAATACCATGAAGATAATCAGGTAAACTATAGAGCACAGAAATGAAGCAAAAATTCAGTTTTGCAACTGGACCAGTACAGTAGGAAGAATGAAATATTGCAACTTGGAAACTGTGCAACTTCAAGCCACCTGCTTCTGGTAGGTGTAGCAACACAGTAACCTCACTCCCAGGGTTAGGCCTAGAGTGATTAGATTTCTTGCTAAACTTCATTCGATAGGGCTGAGAATTCTGACATTCTTATTGTTCCTGCCAGGAAAGTCTTTACAGTTCCAATTCAAAAACTGTCAATATTTGAGTCTATACATGGGGTTCCTTTGACATTTATTCTTACATTCATACATTCACTCCTTATCAAACACATACAGTGTGACATGCAAATGTGCAAATAGACCACGACCAAGACATAACCTATACTATACTATATTAATCTATACCATCAAGTAATTTATTTTCTAGTGAGGTAGTTCTCCAATAATATATACAAGACATAATCTATAATATACTATACTAATCTATACTATCAAGTAATTTATTTTCGAGTAAGGTAGTTCTCTAATAAGTACAGAGTACACATAGAAAGCAGTAGCGGCTCAAAGTTCTGGTGATGTATGTGGGTGGGAGGATTAAGAGAGAATTTCCTGGAGGAAATAGATCCACCCTTGAGGATAATGGAGGCAGAGAAATGTAGACAAGCACCAACAGGAACATACAGCTGTTATAAAAGCAAACACAATGAAAACAATATGGAAGTGGCCCAGCAAGATAACTACCCCAGTAAAAGAAATTCAATGAAACCACCCCCACTGCCATCTGATTAGCATATTCAGCTGCGGTGAAGCGGAAGGAAGGTTAGGCTGTGCCACAGATATTTATAGACTCTTAAATAGCTATAAAAGCATGGCATTGAATGACATTTGTGTGACCCCTTCCCTAATAATAGGGATTAGAGCTGCAGAAGATCTAGGCGGTCATGGAGTTCAATCTCTGATCATTTCTAATTCTAGAAAGGTGTAACAATAATTATCTATATTTGCATAATACTTTATGAAGCACTTTCATAGCCATTATCTTGTTTGATCCTCAAAACAATTTTCTGAAATAAGCAGGAATAATATTATCAAAATTATTATTTCCCAGAAAAGGAAACTTAAGACGGTAGGAAATTTACGTTAATGGCTAGAGATGATAACATTAAGGAGTGGAGTCAAATCTGGAATCCAGATTTCTTATCCAATGTTCTTTCCATAATACCACCTCCTATAATTTGCTAACCAAGGGACAGCTGATACTTAGCAACTGGGAGTCTAATATCCTCCCTTGGTAACTCTCCAGGTATTTATTGTTCCTTTCTATGAAGAGGCTAAGAGGAGAGGGAGAAATCATGCTACATAGAGAAAGTCCTTCAAAGTACGACCGCTCTGGAACACCTATCTTAGTTTCTCTTCAGCAGTTTGCAGAAAAGGCATATTTTTGTCCTTACCACAGGCTTTCTATTTGAGAATCTGTGGGTGTGAGGAATGCATTTTTAACTAACCCATTTGGGAATATTGATGCCATTTGGGAATATTGATGCCATCTCAGAAGTGTAGACGTAATTACAGAACTGCTTCTACAGAGTGTTGGTAGGCTCTACCATCTAAGTCCCCTTACCCCAGTCAGAATAGATGAAGCAGAAACAAGATGAGGAGGAAGCTCCAGTCAGCTCCTCTTCATGCAGAAGTAGCATCAATGACTAGTATTAGAGAGGATATAGCACCCCCCCACACAAATTCTGTCAACTTCTGAAAAGATGCATTTCAAAACAGTGAGCTTGCTCTGAAAATATACCTTCAAGGAAACTCTCCTAGGCTCTCCTTCCAACGGAATTGCCATTTAGCCCCATTTTATACAAACCCCATGTCTGTTCTTACATGGGCTATGACAGCAGGAGCCACAGTTTTAAGGGAAAAGGGTGATGGACTATCCCATTTCTTCTGTAAGAATCCAGTAGGCAAGTAAATGTATAAAGCTCTGAGGAAACTATCAAGAGAAAATATCCACTCAAGCTGCCACTACTTGGTACCGAACTGGGTACACAATAGACCTCATGTTATGTTCAGGTTTTACTAGTACAAGATTCTAGGGGGAAGGGGAAAGTGGTGGGCAAATGATATTTTCATAACCTGAGTATAATGGAACTTTATCTCAATCTCAGTTCCCAAACCCCTAGGACATCCGCACTTTACTTCTCATGCCAAATAAGTTTAGGGTGATTGGAAATGACAGAGCCAGACCTTTCCCAAAATGACCCTCAATGGCAACCTCCTTATAGTAGGCATTGTATCTTTTCTTCTGTAGGCTCTCACAGGCTCAATGGGCTTGTAGGATTCAGTGCCAGTGAAAGAGATATGATTACACAGCCTCAGGATAAGCCTTAGGCCATTTTTACCAGGATCCAAATTATCAGTGACCCAAACAGCCTGGCTGGAGGATATTTGAGGCAAATAAAATCACATTGCATCCTATCAGAAACCTAACAACAATTTTCCACAATTAATCAGTAACCCAAAATGGCAGATTGTAGCCCCTCATAAGCAGCAGATACTTCTAATTAGCTCTAGATGATTGACCACACATACAGATTTGGCTATACATGCTAGAAGGAATTGCAGTTAATTGCCAATGGTAATGAAGCTTGTATTGACTGATTAGGCAAACATCAAAAGCAAAATTCAAAGCTGTTTCAAGAAAATATTGAAATGATACTAAGGTTGCTGAACAAGGCAGCTGTCCACAAATTTGTGAAGTTAATATAAGAAGCATACTAGTAAAGTTCCATCCTATATCATAATCTTAAAGGCAAATTAATCATATACCTCCCATTCCTAAGGCCTAAATTTAAAAATCTAGGACCATAGTTATATAAATAACTTTGCATCTTTTTGTGGTGGAAAGCCAAAGGAGAGCAATTGATTTACGTTAAGTATTTTCAAGTGAATATTATTAATGAAAGGCCAGAGGGAAAAAAATGACAGGAAAAAAATTATGCTGATGCCTAGTAGCGATACATTACAAACAGACAGGGAGACATTAACAGCTAGACATTCTGTGCAGCAAACCATTATTTATGACAAGGTCACCTTTGCTTTAAGTAGATATTCAGCAGCCATTGCATCACAGGCTAGTGGGGACTTCAGAAATCAAAAAACCTTGCCCCTTTATGTTATAGCTTTTGCAACTGAAGCCCAGGAGTGGGGAATGGAAGAGAAGGAAAGGAACAAGTATTGAACATCTATGGCATGAAAATGCACATTTCTATGCCTTTCACACATCCTACCTTTCAATCCCTACGTGAACCTTGAAAGGTAGGTGTCCCTGGTCTCAGGTCATGCTTTAGGAAATTAGACTTCATAGCAGAAATGGTAGGGCATGTCCTACTGCACCATGCTGCCTTTCTAAAAGGGAAATAAAGGTGGCTCATTTGGTGAACCAGCACTGCTCTGGTATTAGAATCCAATCCTGACTCAGGAATCAACCCATAACAACTCTATCAGAGGTACTTTCGAGAATCTCATAATAACCGAGAGCCATTTAAAAAGTGAAAACATTTGGGAAACATTGAGTTTAAGGTTGAGGTAAGTTCTATGTACTCCAGAATATGTATCTATATGCTTTCTCAGAAATAAGGAAGTCTAGTAGAGTACATTGATTAATAATGATGACTGACATTGATTGAAGAGAGTATATGCCTGTCTGTATACTATTTTCATTCATACTCAATTATAATTATTATATTTTACAGATAACAAATAAATATGCCATAGAATTGTTAAGTGACTTCACAAGTTATATAGTCAAGAAATGGAAAAGCCAGATTTTAAACCCAGGGTTATGGTCACCCAAAGCTTTTGCTTTTTCTCTACCACTCACCTTTTCTAATGTTTAATTTTTCTTTTCCTTTTATTTACTGGGATAGGATCTTGTTCTGTTCTATCACCCAGGCTGAAGTGCAGTGGTATAATCACAGTTCCCTGCAACCTCAACATCCCAGGCTCAATCCATCCACCCACCTCAGCCTCCTAAGTAGATGGCACTACAGGCATGTGCCCCCCACCTAGCTAATATTGTATTTTTTTGTAGAGACAGGGTTTCACCATTGTTCCCAGGCTGGTCTTAAACTCCTGAGATCAAGCTATACACCTGTCTCAGTCTCCCCAAGTGCAGGGATTACAGGCATGAATCACCATGCCCAGCCTGATATTCTTTACTCTTCACTGGATTTCTATAACATTCTCAGGCTGAGCAGTTCATTTGGACCTTGGCCTTGTAGATCTTGTAACTTCTATCTTTTTTTTTTTTTCATATTTTCTAACTTCCAACTTCTATGGTTCTTTTCTGTACCAGTCTTGTATCTCCAAAAAGATGGAAAACTTATCTCTCTATTTAATTCCAACACCCAGTATCGGACCTCACAGATTGTTGGCAGAGGAAATTTCAATAGTGGTATCTGTGAGAGGGGCTGCTCTTGGTAGGCTCTAGTGATAGAGCCTCTAGCAGCCAATCCACCTCAGCTTTTTTATTCAATCACTTTCTGCTCATGCTGAGAAATTCCTGAGGCATTCAAGAAGTAGATATTTCTGAAAAGCCCCATCTACTACTTAAATGACCTTGGGAATATTATTTAGTTTCTCTGTCTTGGTTCCCTCATCTTTAAAATGAACCTAATATCACATATCTCAGAAGCTTCAGTAAAAATTAGAAGAGATAATTCTTTAAGTTCCTGGCATGTAATAAGCACACAATAAATGTTGATCATTATGGCTCCCTTTGGTTCCAACCTTTGCTAATCATCCTTGAACAATCCTTGGATGATAACTCTTAGAATCCGTCTGCTCCTCCTTGACCTCTTTAACACGGTCCAACAAACAGCTTAACTCAGGTGTTGTCTCTCTAGGAATCATTATTATCATTATTATCTTGTTCATTTCAAAGTAAAAAAATATATATAACACTTTTAAAAATTCTGTTTAAATTGGATATTCTCTATACCTGAAAGTTTCAGAAAGAAACATAAGGTCTAAATGATGTGCTTCATTAACTCATTATTATTATTATTGTTATTATTACTATATCATTATTCTTACTCCCACATTATCTTCCCACAATATCCCACATTATTCTCACTCCCACAACTATGGCTGGGTTAATAATACATTTTTTTGTGTGTGTTTCCTCTGAAATATGTATAGACTTCCATAATAACTTCTACAACACTATAAAGTAGTTTTTCCCCCTTTAATTTTCCTTTTTCCTTCTACTGGGCAATAATATGCTTGACAACAGGGAAGGTGCCTAAGGTATCTTTGTTTAGTGTGATTCTAGCCTAGTAAGTCTCACATTTGTGCTGAATTAATCCCAGATATCATATACAAACAAATTATTCCTATACTGGAGACTATAGTGGACAATTTATTTCCTTGAGACAGAAATGGGATTCAATTTGGACTCAGTGATTCTGGACACACACAAAAAATAAGCTTAAGCCAACATCTTTTTCCAGTAATATGAGCTGATATATTTTCACCTGCATTCATCATATACTGCTTATTAAATGAAAATAAATTATACAAGTTTCTGACTTCATTCTATAGCCAAATACAGAGACTGTTAATATGCTAGAATAGCTATTTCCTATATATTCACACATCAAAGATGGTTGTAAGCAGAAAAAAAGTAGCACGTAAGAAGTTGAGAATAAAGAAGTATGGCTGCTGTTGCCAATATAAAAATTTTAATGGAGTCAAGAAACCTAACCATAAAAATCCAGAAATCAGTGAAGCATATCGTTTAGACCTTATGCCTCTTTCTGAAACTTTCAGGTATAGAGAATATCCAATTTAAACAGAATTTTTAAAAATGTTATATATTATTTTTTACTTTGAAATGAACAAGATTCACAAAGTAAGTATACTGTGAGTATAATATTGTCATTGCATAAGGAAGACACCCTGTTATCCAATTATTTTAATGAGATAATATTCCATTTCTAATCATCTTCTGTTTCTCATTAAAACCAAAGGTTCTCAACCTGGTTTCCCATTTCCTGGTAGTTAGGAGTTAAGGCTTCAAAACTATTTTCAAAAGCACAGCTTATGACAGAGGACAATTTCAAAATGTTTTCCACAAAACTCTAATGATTTTTTCATATGCATGTGGTTTTCACCATGTCAATGTGAATACAGCATAACAAGCTGGGTAACACATTCCTTAGACTTAAGCATCAGAGATAAACAGATTATGACTGAAACTGACCTAACACTTGGAGTAGATGTAGAACCAAGATAAATGCCTGAATTTAGATAAACGTGAAGCTTCTTACATATGTTCCTGTCAAACTACCAGATCACTAGACCCCATTAGAATATTTCTGAACTCTAGGCTGGACATGTACCTCTAAATTTTAAAAACCTCTCTAGATGACAGCTATACACAGTAAAGTATAAGGACTACAGAGTGATTTCCTAAAAATGGAAATGCGTCAAGCAGTTCTACCATATCTAACGTGTAGGGAGATAAGAAAAATTCACTAGAATATACATACTTTATTTTCGGATTTTGTGGTAAGAAAAGTGAAAAGTGAGTGCAGTTTGTCTAACTGGCTATCCAGGAAAAAAAAAAAAAAAAAGATCACATAACAAGGAGTGATACAGAATAGTTGACTAAAAACTTACAGAAATAACATTTTAATAATTGTTTGACCACCTTCTGCTTAGAAACTGATTTGTGTTATTTTTTATTAAAATTAATTACTCATTGACCCAAGAGGGCCAATTAGAAGCAGCTGTGGTCTGCGTCACTCATGGAGAGGAATATAAAAGGGCGAGTGAATTTAGCTCCGTTGACTGAAATATCCAGGTTCTTGCATTGGGACTGACTCAGCAAACAACCTGACCCACCAAGAAGGAAGAAAAGCCAGAGGTGAAGCATGGTCTGAAGCATGGTCCACCCTAGAGTGGCAGGGAGCCAAAGGAACCCCCATCCCCAGGCAAAGGAAGCGGTGAATGATTGTACAACCCTGCCCAGGAAACCACACCTCTCCCATGGATCTTTGCAACCCATAGGGCAAACGATCCCCTAAGAAGTGATCCCCACCAGGGCCTTGGGTCTGATAAACAGAGTTGTGTGGAGTCTCAGCAGAGCAGCCACTCAGGCATACACAGAGACTGGGAGTTTTACATACTCAAGCCCTGGGATTCCTAGCACAGTGTGAAAGCCACCCACACATATACCTAGGAAAGGGAACTTAATCCAGGGAGCCAAGCAGTATTGTTCTGCAGGCTCTACTTCAGTGGCACCTCACAAGTTAAGAACCACTGGCTTGGAATCCCAGGCACCCAACAGCAGTGGGTTGAGGTCTTCCTGAGATGGGTCTGAGTTCTCAGGGGGAGAGGTAGCCATCATCTCTGTGGTTTAGTTGAGTCAGTTGCTCCAGCCTGAAGGCTGTGGAGAACATAAGTGGTCTGGATGAGAAAGGGTTCACCCCAATGCAGTGTACCTACTCTACCAAAAAGCATCCAGACTGCTTCTCTGGACAGGTCCCTGATCTTGTTCTTCCTGACTGAGTGAGACCTTCCAACGGGGGTCTCCAGCCACATCCTACAGGTGAATGCAGGCTGGCAACAGGTCAGTACGCCCCTGGGACCAAGCTTCCAGAAAAGACACTGGCTGCCATCTTTGCTGTTTCACAGCCTTCACTGGTGATACCTCCAGGTATGGGAAAAATTGAGGCAATTTGGTCCTGGAGTGGATCCCTAGCAAACCACAGCAACCCTACAGTACAGTGGCCTGATAGTTAAAAACAACCAAAAAGAAAACAACAACAACATCAACAAAACAACCCCACAGAAACCCCATTCAAAGGTCAGCAACCTCGAAGATCAAAGGTAGATAAGTCCACAAAGATGAGAAAGAATCAACACAAAAATGCTGAAAGCTCAAAAAGCCAGAGTACCTCTTCTCCTCTAAATGACTACAACACCTCTCCAGCAAGGACCCAGAACTGGAATGAGGCTGAGATGGCTGAACTGGCAGAAGTAGGCTTCAAAAGGTGGGAAATGAAGCACTTCACTGAACTAAAGCAGCATGTTGTAACCCAATACTAAGAAGAAAAAAATGATAAAACAATAAAGGAGTTGATAGCCACAGTGGCCAGTTTAGAGAGAAACATAACTGACATAATGGAGATGAAAAACACAAGAGAACTTCACAAGGCACTCACGAGTATCAATAGCAGGATAGACCAAGTGGAGGAAAGAATCTCAGACCTTGAAAACTATCTTTCTGAAATTAGACAAGATTAGATTAAAAAGAATTAAAATAAATTAACAAAACCTCTGAGAAATATGGGATTATGTAAAGAGACTAAACTTATGACAAATTGGGGCACCAAAAAGAAGCAGGGAAAATGGAACCAAGTGGGAAAACATATTTCATTGTATCTTTCATGAGAACTTCCCCAACCTAGCAAGGCAAGCCAACATTCAAATTCAGGAAATACAGAGAAACCCAGTAAGATATTCCACAAAAAGATCAAGCCATAGACACATGATTATTAGATTCGCAAAGTTTGAAATAGAAGAAAAAATGTTAAGGACAGCCAGAGAGAAAGGCCAAGTCACTTACAAAGGAGAACCTATCAGACGAACAGTGGACCTCTCAGCAGAAACCCTACAAGCCAGAAGAGATTGGGACCAATATTCAACATTCTTAAAGAAAAGAAATTCCCACCCAGAGTTTCATATCTGGACAAACTAAACTTTATAAGTAAGGAGAAGTGTTTTTTTTTTGAGACAAGAAAATGCTGAGGGAATTCTTCACTATCAGGCCTGCCTTGCAAGAGCTCCTGAAGGAAGCACTAAATATGGAAAGGAAAAACCATTACCAGCCACTACCAAAACATGCTGAAGTACATAGACTGATGACACCGTGAAGGAACCACACAAACAAGTCTGAAAAATAACCAGCTAGCATAATGATGATAGAATCAAATTCACATATAACAATACTAACCTTAAATGTAAATAGGCTAAATAACCCAATTAAAAGACACAGAATGACAAGCTGGATGAAGAGCCAAGACCCATAATAATGCTGTCTTTAAGAGACCTATCTCACACACAAAGACACACATAGGCTCAAAATAAAAGGATGGAGGAAAAGGGATACCAAGAAAATAGAAAACAGAAAAAAGCAGTGGTTGCAATCCTAGTTTCCGACAAAACAGATTTTAACCAACAAAGATCAAAAAAGACAAATAAGGGCATTACATAATGATAAAGTCTTCAATTCAACAATAAGAGCTAACTATCCTAAATATGTATGCATCCAATGCAAAAGCACCCAGATTCATAAACCAAGTTCTTAGAGACCTACAAAGAGACTTAGATTCCCACATAATAATAATGGGAAACTTTAGTAGCCCGCTGACAATATTAGATCATTGGGATAGAAAATTAGCAAAGATATGCAGGACCTAAACTTAGCTCTGGATCAGGTGGCCCTGATAGATATCTACAGAATTCTCCACCCAAATTAAATAGAATATACATTCTTACCACCACACATCACTTTAAAATTGATCTCATAATTGGGAGTAAAACACTCCTCAGCAAATGCAAAAGAACTTAAATAATACCAAACAGTCTCTCAGACCACTGCACAAATTAGAACTCAAGATTAAGAAATTCACTGAAAACACATTTACATGAAAATTGAACAATCTGTTCCAGAATGACTCTTGGGTAAATAATGAAATTAAGGCAGACATCAAAAAGTTCATTGAAACTAATGAGTATAAAGAGGCATCTCTGGGATGCTGTAAGGCATGGTTAAGAGGGAAATTTATAGCAATAAATGCCCACATCAAAAAGCTAGAAAGATCACAAGTTAGAAACTTCACATCTCAACTAAAAGAACTAGTGAAACAAGAGGAAACAAA
Source organism: Rhinopithecus bieti (assembly GCF_001698545.2). Lineage (NCBI taxonomy): Eukaryota > Metazoa > Chordata > Mammalia > Primates > Cercopithecidae > Rhinopithecus > Rhinopithecus bieti. The sequence goes on from NW_016808858.1 coordinate 803,273, forward strand.
CCCCAAAGATAGCAGAAGACAAGAAAAAAACAAGATCAGAGTGGAAATACAGGAAATAGAAACATGCAAAACCCTTCAAAAAATGAACAAATCCAGGAATTGTTCTTTTGAAAAATTTAATAAAATATACCACTAGCTAGATTAAAAAGAAGGAAAAAGAGAAGAATCAAATAAATATAATCAGAAAGGATAAGGTGCATATTACCACTGACCCCATAGGAATTTAAACAACCATCAGAGAATATTAGAAACACTTCTATGCACATAAACTAGAAAATCTAGAAGAAAGTGATACATTTCTGGACACATACACCCTCTCAAGACTGAACCAGGGAGAAACTGAATCCCTGAATAGACCAATAATGAGTTTTGAAATTGAGGCCGTAGTAAATAGCCTACCAACCAACAAAATCTCAGGACCAGACAGATTCACAGCTGAATTCTACCAGAGGTACAAAGAAGAGCTGGTACTATTTCTACTGAAACTATTCCAAACAATTGAAAGGGAGTGATTCCCCCTTAAGTCATTATATGAGGTCAGCATCATCCTGATACCAAAACCTGGCAGAGATACAACAACAAAGGAAACTTCAGGCCAGTATCCCTGTTGAACATGAATGCAAAAATTCTGAATAGAATCCTGGCAGACTGAATCCAGCAGCACATCAAAAAGCTTACCTACCATGATCAAGTTCGCTTCATTCTCAGGATGCAAGGTTGTTTCAACATATGCAAATCAATAAATGTAATTCATCACATAAACAGAACTAAAGACAAAAAACACATGATTATCCAAATAGATGCAGAAAAGACCTGTGATAAAATCCAACATCCCTTCATATTGAAAACTCTCAATAAGCTAGGTATTGAAGGAATATGCTTCAAAATAATAAGAGTCATATATGATAAATCTACAGTCAATATCATACTGAATAGGCAAAAGCTGGAAGAATTTCCCTTGAAAACTGACACAAGACAAAGATACCCTCTCTCACACCTCCTATTAAACACAGTATTGAAAGTTCTGGCCAGGGCAACCAGGCAAGTGAAAGAAATAAATGGTATTCAAATAGGAAGAGAGAAAGTCAAACTATCTTTGTTTGCAGATGATGTGATCCTATATATAGACAACCCCATAATCTCAGTACAAAAGTTTATTAAGGTGAGAGGTGAGAAGCAGCTTCAGCAAAATCTCAGGATATAAAATCAAAGTGTAAAAATTGCTAGCATTCATATATACCAACAACAGGCAAGCCAGAAGCCAAATCATGAATGAACTCCCATTCACAATTGCTACAAAAAGAATAAAATACCTAGGAATACAGTTAACATGGGAAGTGAAGGACCTCTTCAAGGAGAACTACAAAACACTGCTCAAATAAATCAGAAAGGACACAAACAAATGGAGAAACATTCCATGTTCATGGATAGGAATAATTAATATTGTGAAAATGGCCATACTACCCAAAGTAATTTATGGATTCAACGATATTCCCATTAAACTACCTTTGCCATTTTTCACAGAAGTAGAAAAAATATTTGAAATTTCATATGAAACCAAAAAAGAGCCCAAATGGGCAAGACAGTGCAAAAGATAGTGCAAAAGATAGCGCAAAAGTTAGTGCAAAAAGAACAAAGCTGAAGGCATCATGCTACCTGACTTCAAACTATAATACAAGGGTACGGTAACCAAGACAGCATACTACTGGTCCGAGAAAAGACACATAAACCAATGGAACAGTAGAGAAAACTCAGAAATAAGACTGCACACCTACAACTATCTGATCTTTGACAAACCTGACAAAAAAGAGTAATGGTGAAAAGATTTCATATTTAATAAATGGTGCTTGGAGAACTGGTTAGCCATATCCAGAAAATTGAAACTGGACCCCTTCCTTACACCATATACAAAACTTAATTCAAGATGGATTAAATAATTAAGTGTAAAACCCAAAACTGTAAAACCCCTAGAAGAACATCTAGGCAATACCATTCAGACAGAGGCATGGGCAAATATTTCATGATGAAATCACCAAAAGCAATTGCAACAAAAGCAAAAATTGACAAATGGCATTTAATTAAACTAAAGAGCTTCTTCAGAGCAAAATAAACTATCATACTGAACAGACAGCCTGCAGATTGGGGGAAAATTTCTGCGATCTATCGATCTGACAAAAATCTCATATGCAGATTCTACAAGGAACTTAAACAAATTTACGAGAAAAAAACAACCCCATCAAAAACTGGACAAAGGACATGAACAGACATTTCTCAAAAGAATACAAACATGTGGCCAATAAACATATGAAAAAAGCTCATCATTACTGATCATTAGATAAATGTAAATCAAAACCACAATGAGATACCATCTCACACCAGTCAGTATGGCGATTATTAAAAAGTCAAAAAACAACAGATGATGGTGAGATCATGGAGAAAAGGAAACGCTTTTACACTGTTGTTAGAAATGTAGACTAGTTCAACCATTGTGGAAGACAGTGTGGCAATTCCATAAAGACCTAGAGGCAAAAATATCATTTGACCCAGCAATCCCATTACTGGATACATACTGAAAGGAATATAAATCATTCTGTTATAAAGATACATGCATGCATATGTTCACTGAAGCACTATTCACAGTAGCAAAGACATGGAGTCAATCTAGTTCTCCATCAATGATAGGCTGGATATAGAAAATGTGTTACATATACACTGTATTAGTCAATTTTCACACTGATGATAAAGATATTCCCGAGACTGAGCAATTTACAAAAGAAAAAGATTTATTGGACTCACAGTTCCACATGGCTGAGGAGGCCTCACAATTATGGCAGAAGATGAAAGGCACATCTTACATGGCAGCAGACAAGAAAAAAGAGCTTGAGCAGGGAAACTTCTGTTTTCAAAAACATCAGATCTCATGAGACTTATTCACTATCACAAGAACAGCACAGGAAAGACCTGCTCCCATGATTCAATTATCTCCCTCTGGGTCCCTCCCACAACACGTGGGAATTATGGGAACTACAAGATGAGATTTGGGTGGGGACACAGAACCAAACCATATCATAGACCATGGAATACTATGCACCCACAACAAGTAACAAGATCATGTCCTTTGCAGGGACATGGTTGGATTTGGAAACCATTATCCTCAGGAAACTAATGCAGGAACAGAAAACCAAATATCACTTGTTCTCACTTATAAATGGGAGCTGAGTGATGAGAACACCAGACACAGGTAGGGGAACAACACACACTGGGTCCTGTCAGGGAATGCTGGAGAAGTTGGTGAAGGGATTGCTAATGGATGCGAGGCTTATTACCTAGGTGATGCGATGATCTGTACAGCAAATCACCATGGCACATGTTTACCTATATAATGAACCTGTCCGTCCTGCACTTGTACTCCTGAACTTAAAATAAAAGTTGAAGAAGAAAATTAATTATTCATTATAATGTAGGTATATTGACTCTATTAGGTGTGGCAGGAAAACATCATTGAATATTCTGCCACAATAGAAGGGAACCAATACTCACAGGTAGGCATTTTAATATATATCTGAGATTCTCAAAGGCAGTCATTACACTCCTAGATGTATCCTTATCAATTCCTATATTTTCTATAGAAAATCTACAATTATTGGGTGTTAATTTTTTTTTGAGAATTTTAAGTGCATATGTGAGGGTCTGTATGTATCTGTGTTCATACATATTAACTATCATCATCATATTCTTCCACTTTTTTATCTCCCCCTAAATTCAAAGATGGGGAAATCAAAATATAACTTGCCAAAGTCTGACATCAAATTCTGCAGTTATACTACAGTTGGGGTTGGTCTGTTCTCCAAATCAATTCTCTCTGTGCTCTGCCTAGGTGCTCCTAAAGACTTCAGCTTATTTTTGGGTCATCACTCATAGGCTATGCAGCTCTGAACAATTTTACAACACTTCTATAGACTTTGCTCTCCTCATATGCAAAACAGAAATATATAATCCCCACTCTCTCTACAGAATTACTGAGATTCAAATGAAATATTACATTGAAGAACACTCCGTAATCCTGCTAAACACTAGAGAAATATAATGGATTAACAATCCTTATAAGAAGCTGAAGCAAATGTGTGTTTAGATGTTTCAATAAGGCATTTGGAAATAGAAGATACATCATCAAAGACAAGAGCTTGGGGATTCTCAAGAGCTCAAATCGTAACTAGCTTCTCCCAATAGTTTCAGAAAACAGAGTCTCAGAGAAGTTGGTATAAGATGCCATAAATTAATGTATCTGAAATGGGAAAAAACATAAAGTAGAAAAACTTAGTCAATATTAACGTGAACTTGACCAAATTAATTTTTTCATATAAAGTTATGGTTTAACGATGAGATCTACCATATCTGTGTAGGTTAGGAAGAGTTTTTAATCATATGGTAGGAAAAAAATGAATTTCTTTAAGTGAAAAGTGTCCTATCACAATGGAAATGTTAGATACCCAGAAAATCAATATTTTCATTTTATATTTATATTGCAATAACAGATGTTAGCATGATTTTGGTGCAAACTCTCTATATCCACCCCTGCTAAGACAAATATAATTAAAATAATTTATGGAATTGTAGTATGCCTAGACAGTTCATGAGTTAGAGACACAGCAAATTTTTTCTATGCCCGAAGATGGCCTCTATGATCTTTAAGTAGTTCTGACATTTACCAGTACCCATTTGCCTCCAAAGAGAGAATTAAATAACTTGGAATTTAGAAGCTGCCCCTGAGAATATTGAATCTGGCACTTTTATTGCCAAGGTGAGGAGTTTGTACCTTAGGGAATGTGAGGATTTACACAGAATCACACAAGAAATGGATGCCAAAAGTAGGATACTGTGCCAGGTTTTCTAACTACAGGCCCAGTGTTGTTTTCCCTAAATTTCTTACTAAAACAAAAGCCATAAAAAATATGACTCTACGCAACAGAGGTTGGGACTGATTGTCCTCACCATGAACAAGGCTTATATTCACTTATTTGTATCTGCTCCTAGCAGCCATTTTCTGTCTCTACATTCTACCCGTCTAGGGATTGGTGATCTATGAAAATACACAGATTTATAAATGTTTGCCTCCAGTAGACATGGAAACAGCCTTACTTTAGCATTCTAACAGTCTGACTCTGTTTCATGTTATTCCAGTTTCCTCTTGAATAAAATTGCCATTTAGAATAAAGAAATACTAGTCATGAATGGTCATAAATGGAAGAGATCATATAAATCATGTATTCCAATACTCAAATTTACAGATAACAAACTAGAACCCAGAGAAATACTCTCATCCAAAGACAGAAAACCAGTAGAAGAGTCTACATTATAATTCAAGACTTTTGGGTCTCAGATCTTTTCATTTTCTATATCTGTGCTGTCATATTCAGTCAGCAAGAGTTCACTAGGCAGTTATTCACATGGAATTTGTAGTTATAAAATAAGACATAAGACATCAGCATGACAAGATTTTACAAAAAATATAAAGTAGCATTAAGATGTCTCATATAGTACTATGATTTTTTGTTTCTATAAAATGTAAATGAATACATATAGAAAATTATACAGTAACTATGTTATATAAACTCTAAACTATAAATTATAAACTATAACTTTTTGTTATATAAACTATAAATTACACATTGTATATTATATATTAAAATCAGCAAAATTGAAGACAGGACAATGGAAATTATTGAGTCTGAGGAACAAAAAGAAAAAAAGTAGGGGAAGAGTAAGAAGAGACTAAGGGACCTATCTGTAGGACAATATCAAATAGGACAACCTATGTACTGTGGCAGTCCCAGAAGAATAAGAGAAAGGATGACAGAGAATATTTGAAGAACAAATGGCTGAGAACTTCACACATTTGAAGAAAGACATGAATATAAATATCTAGGAAGCTCAATGAACTCCAGGTAAATGGAACTCAAAGAAACTCAAACCAAGATACATTAAAATCAAACTTTTTAAAGACAAAGACAAAGAGAAAATCTTGAAAACAATCAGAAATAAGTGGCTCATCACATACAAGGGGTCCTCAAAAATAATATGAACAGATTTTCATCCAGAAATATTTGAGCCGAGGAGCTGGGGAAAATATACATTCAAAGCAGTCAAATAAATAAAAAACAATCTGTCAAACAAGAATTCCATATCTGGCAAAAATGTCCTTTGAAAGTTCAGGTGATACACTGCCACTTCCCTTGGGACCACAGCCACCCTCCACATCATTTTGCCAGTGCACATGATGCAGGTAGATTTTTGCATTCCCTGTCCTGCTAGCACATGTGTGCAGTGCACTCTGCCATGCCTCTGCTGCTAGTGAAATGCACTCCACCACACTTCCCCTACCCTACTGTCATTGCAGTTGAAGCCTTTGTGAACACAGAGCCTGCCAGCCTCACCCCCACCAATGCTGTGTTCCTGCAACAACACTGCCATTAGAGTGAAACTAGTATGGATAATGGTGGAACCACCCCTGCCTGCTCCGAGCAGCCACAGAGGGTGCACACAGACCTGTGTCCACCAATGTCCCACCCCCCTGCTAACACCACCACCAGTGGAAACACACACACAGTCAAAAATAAGGGACGCCCTCCTCCAGTCATGCTGTCTCCACCACTGCTATGAATGCCATACAGAGGCAGGAACCTTGGCACCCACTAGCACCCTCCTACAGTCAATGAGTGTGCACCCCATGCTACCTCTACCACTGGCACATGTGAACAAGAATGGATCCTGCTGCTGTAGTCCTTCAAAATGCTTTGTCTGGCACCTCCCATTGAAGTTTACAGACCAGTGGTCCAAGAGCACCATGGCTTCCCCCACTGCCCATCCAGTGTAGTTGGTTTCTAACCTTGGGGAGCCAGAGAGGAAAGTCAGACTAGCAAGTCCCCTAGAGTTTCAGTGCACAGTCCAGGAGTTGGAAGCTGCGCCTTGCCCTGCTAAAATCTTCCAGAAATGATGCCAGTCAACTGAACCCACGTTATACCACAATCGTGGTATACCACGATTGATTGAGGATACCACAATCAAATCCTCAAAGTCAACAAAAAAAGATAAAAGAAACAAAAACCCATCCAAAGGACAGCAACTTCAAAGATTGAAGGAACACCAACCTACAAAGATAGAAAGAACAAGCACAAGAACTCTAACTCAGAAAGGCAGAGTGCCTTCTTTCCTCCAAATCACTGCACTACCTCTCCAGCAAAGGTTCTCAATCAGGCTGAGATGTCTGAAATGACAGTAGTATTTGGAACTGGGTAAGAATGAAGATCATTGAGAGGCAGTAATACATTGAAGCCCAATCCAAGGTAGCTAAGAATCACAGTAAAATGACGCATGAGTTGACAGACAAAATGGCCAGTATAGAAAAGTATGTAACCAGCCCAATAGACCTGGAAAACACACTACAAGAATTTTATAATGCAATTGCAAGTATTATCAAGTAATAAGCAAAATAGACCATGCTGAAGAAAGAATCTCAGAGCTTTAAGATTGGCTTTCTGAAATAAGACAGTCAGAGAAGAATAGAGAAAAAAGAATAAAAAGGAACAAAAAAAACTTCAGAAAAATATGAGATTATGTAAAGAGACCAAATCTAAGACTCATTGATGTCCTTGAAAGTGTTGGGGAGAATGGAATCAACTTGGAAAGCATATTTCAGGATATCATTCATGAGAACTTTTACAACCTAGCCAGAGAGGCAAATATTTATATTCAGGAAATGCAGAGAACTCCAGTAAGATTCTTCACAAGAAGATCATCCCCAAGACACATAATCATCAGAATCTCCAAGGTCAAACTGAAAGAATAAATATTAGTGGCAGCTAGAGAGAAAGCTCAGGTCACTTACAAAGGGAAACCCATCATGCTAACAGTAGACCTCTCAGCAGAAACCTTACAAACCAGAAGAGATTGGAGTCAGTATTCTTATAGAAAAGAAATTCAAACCCAGAATTTCATATCTGGCCAAACTAAGCTTCACACATGAAGGAGAAATAAGATTCTTTTCACACAAGCAAATACTGAGGGAACCTGTTACCACCAAACCTACCTTACAACTCCTGAAGGAAGAACTAAATATGGAACAGAAATATCATTACCATCCACTACAAAAACACACTGCAGTACACAGACCAGTGACACTAAAAAGCAACCACACAAGCAAGTCTACATAATAACCAGCTAACATGATGACAGGATCAAATTCACATATATCAAAACTCATCTTGGATGTAAATGGGCTAAATGCCCCAATTAAAGACACAGGGTGGCAAGCTGGATTAAGAAGCAAGACCCAATATACAGTCTCTTCAAGAGACCCATCTCACAGACAATGACATACAAAGGTTCAAAATTAGGGGATCAAGAAAAACCTACCAAGCAAACAGAAAACAGAAAAAAAAAACAGGCATTACAATCCTAATTTCAGACAAAATAGAATTTAAACCAACAAACATCAAAAAGACCAAAGAAGGGAAATTATGTAATGGTAAAGGGTTCAATTCAACAAGAAGAGCTAACTGTCCTAAATATATATGCACTAAATACAAGAGCAGCCTGATTCATAAAGCAAGTTCTTAGGGACCTACAAAGGGACTTAGAGTCCCACACAATAACAGTGGGAGATTTCAACACCTCACTGACAGTATTAGACAGCTCATTGAGGCAGAAAATTAATAAAGATATCCAGGATCTAAAATCAGCACTGAATCAAATAGACCTGACAGACATCTACAGAACTCTCCACCCCAAAACAAAGGAATATATATTCTTTGATTGGCACATGGTACATATTCTAAAACTGAGCACATAATCAGACATAAAACACCCCTCAGCAAATGCAAAATAACTGAAATGATAACAACTACTCTCTCAGACCACAACACAATCAAATTCGAAATCAAGACTAAGAAATTCACTCAAAACCATACAATTACATGGAAATTGAATAATCTGCTCCCGAATGACTTTAGGGTAAATAATGAAATTAAGGCGGAAATCAAGAAGTTATTTGAAACTAATGGGAACAAAGATGCAACATACCGGAATTTCTGAAACATAACTAAGGCAATGTTAAGAATGAAATTTGTAGCACTAAATGCCCACATCAAAAAGTTAGAAAGATTTCAATTTAACAACCTAACATCAAAACTAAAATAACTAGAGAATCAATAGCAAACCAACCCCAAAGCTAGCAGAAGACAAAAAATAACTAACATCAGAGCTGAACTGAAGGAAATTAAGAAAGAAATAAACATTCAAAAGTCAATGAATTTGGGAGTTGTTTTTTTCAGAAATATTATAAGATAGACCGCTAGCTGGACTAATAAAGAAGAGAGAAGATCTAAATAAATAAAATTAGAAATGACAAAGATAAGTTTACCATGGATGAAACAGAAATGCAAATAACACCAGAAAATATTGTGAATGCCTCTATGCACACAAACTAGAAAATCTAGAAGAAATGGATAAATTATTGGATACATGCACTCTGCTAAGACTGAACCAGGAATGAATTGAATCCCTGAACAGACCAATAACAAGCTCTGAAATTGGATCAGTTATAAATAGCCTACCAACCAAAAGAATTATCAGGACCACATGGATTCACAGGCAAATTCTACCAGATGTACAAAAAAGATCTGGTATCATTTCTACTGAAACTATTTCAAAAAATTGAGGAGGGAATCCTGCCTAACTCATTCTATGAAGCCAGCATCATCTCGATACCAAAATCTCACAGAGATACAACAAAAAAGAAAACTTCAGGCCAATACCCTTCATGAACATTGATGCAAAAATCCTCAACAAAATCCAAATCCAGCAAACCAAATCCAGCAGCTCATCAAAAAGCTTGTCCATCATGATCAAGTAGGCTTTATTTCTGAGCTGCAAGCTTGGTTCAAGGAATGCAAATCAATAAATATGATGAATCACATAAACAGAACTAAAGACAAAAATCGCATGATTATTTCAATAGATTTAGAAAAGTCTTTCAAAAAATGCGATACTGCTTCGTGTTAAAAACCCTTAATAGACTAGTTATTGAAGGAACATAAAACAATAAGAGTCATCTATGACAAACCCACAGCCAACATCATACTGACTGGGTAAAAGCTGGAAGCATTTGCTTTGAAAATCAGCACAAGATGAGGATGCCCTCTCTCACCACTCCTATTCACCATAGTATTGGAAGTCCTGGCCAGAGAAATCAGGCAACAGAAAGAAAGAAAGGGCATCCAAGTAGGAAGAGAGGAAGTCAAACTATCCCTGTGTGCAGATGACATGATTCTATAACTAGAAAATCCCATGGTCTTGGCCCAGCAGCCCCTTAAGCTGATAAACAACTTCATCAAAATTTTAGGCTACAAAACCAACATTAAAATGTCACTAGCATTCCTATACACCAACAACCATCAAACCAAAAGCCAAATCAGAAACACATTCCCATCCACAACTTCTCACTTAAGAATAAAATATCTAGGAATATAGCTAACCAGGTATGTGAAAGATCTCTACAAGGAGAATTACAAAACACTGCTCAAAGAAATCAGAGATGACACAAACAAATGAAAAATCATTCCATGTTGATGAATAAAAAGAATCAACATCATTACAATGACCAGACTGCCTAAAGTAATTTGTAGATTCAATGCTATTCCTATCAAACTATCAATGACATTCTTCACAGAACTAGAAAAAAAACTATTTTAAAATTCATAACTATTTTAAAATTAATCTGGAACCAAAAAGCCCCAGTAGCCATGGCAATTCTAAGGAAAAGGAACAAAGCCAGAGACATCACACTACCTGACTTCAAACTATACTACAGGACTACGGTAACCAAAAAAGCATAGTACTGGTACACAGACACATAGATCAATAGAACATAATAGAGAACCCAGAAATAATGCCACACTTACAACCATCTGATCTTTGATAAACCTGACATAAAAAGAAAAAAAACAGTGGAGAAAGGACCCTCTATTCTATTAATGGTACTGGGATAGGTGGCTAGCCATATGCAGAAGATTCAAACTGTTCCCCTTTCTTAAACCATATACAAAAATCAACTCTAGATGGATTAAACACTTAAATGTAAAACCCCAAAACTCTGGAGTACAACCTATGCAATACCATTCTAGACACAGGAATGGGCAAAGATTTTATGACAAAGACACCAAAAGCAATTGCAGCAAAATCAAAAACTGACAAATGAGATCTAATTAAACTTAAGAGCTTCTGCGCAGCAAAAGAAACTATCAACAGAGTAAACCAATAACCAACAGAATAGGAGAAAATTTTGCAATCTGTGCAATCGACAAAGGTCTAATATCCAGCATCTATAAGGAACTTAAATCTACAAGTACAAAGCAAACAACTGCATTAAAATGTGGACAAAATACACAAACACTTTTCAAAAAGTGTTTTGCAGCCAACAAGCATAAGAAAAAACATTCAGTGTCACTGATCACTAGAGAAATGCAAATCAAAACCACAATGAGATACCATCTCACATCACTCAGAATGACCATTATTAAAAAGTCAAAAAATGAAAGAGGCTGGCAAGGTTCCTCAGAAAAGGGAAAACTTATACACTGTTGGTGGGTGTGTAAACTAATTCAACTATTGTGGAGAGCAGTGTGGTACTTCCTCAAAGAGCTAAAAGCAGAAGTATCGTTTGACCAAGCAATTTCATTATTTGGTATCTAGTCAAATGAATATAAATTGTGCTATCATAAAGACACATGTGCATATAAGTTGTTCATAATAATAAAGACATGGAGTCAACCTAAATGCCCGTCAGTAGTAGGTAGACTGGTAAAGAAAATGTGGTACGTATGCACCATGGAGTACTATGCAGTCATAAAAAAGAATGAGGTCACATCTTTTGCAGGAACATGGAATCGACTGGAGGTCATTATCCTTAGCAAACTAACACAGGAACAGAAAACCAAATACTGCATGTTCTCAATTAAAAGTGGGAGCTAACTGATGAGAACACATGGGCACATAGAGGAGAATAACAGACATGGGACACTACCAGGGGGTGCAGTGGGAAAGGAGGGAGAGGGTCAGGAAAAATAACCGATGAGTACTAGGTTTAATACCTGGGTGACAAAATAATTTGTACAACAAACCCCCATGACACAAGTTTACCTTTATAGCAAACCTGCACATGTACCCCTGAACCTAAAATAAAAGTTAAAAAAGTGAGGGAGATATTAAGAAATTCTGAGACAAATAAAAGCTGAAGGAATTAATTAGCACTAAATCTTTTTTACATGAAATAGGCCTTGAGGGAGTCCTGTAGGGTTAAATTAAGGGACACTAGATAATAACTCAAAGCCATAAGAAGATATAACAATGTCACTAGAGGTAAATATGTCCACAATCACAAAAATTAGTACCATGGTAACAATGGTTTACAATGCCACTTCTTGTTTTCTACATGACTAAATTACATCATCAAACACTTTAAAATTACTAGTTGAAAGCTAGGATTAACTTTGGTTAGTAAACCCACATTTTATTTTCCTCATAATTTATAAGGCAAATATGTTTAAAATATTATTAGTATATGCGTTTGGGCTCACAATGGGTAAAATTGTAATGGGAAAATCAACATCTCAAAGGGGTGAGGACAGAGTTGTTAAAAGAATAGAATCTCTATACGTTATTAAAGTTAAAGTTAAATAGGTATAAATTCAAATTACGGTGTTAAAAGTATAAGATGTTAAATGTAATCCCCATGGTAACCACAAATAAAATAGCTGTAGAGTACATACAAAAATAAAATTTGTCACAATAAAAAATCAGATAAACCCAAAGGAAGATATTAATGCAGAAAATAAGGTATTTAATCAGTTACAGGGCATATAGAAAAGAAATAGCAAAATGACAGGATAAGTCACTCCTTGTCATTTATTGCCTTAAATGTAAATAGATTAATTTCTCCAATTAAAGGACAGAGATTGGCAGAATGAACAAAACAATTGATCCAAATCTGTGTTGTCTACTAGAGACCCACTGAGATTCAAAGGCACAAATAGACTGAAAACGAAAGAATGAAAAAATATATGCTGTGCAAATACAAACAAAAAAACAGAAAACATTACTATATTACTCTTAGAAAAAAGAGACTTTAAATTTAAAAGTGTTACATGAGACAAGAAGGGTGCCACATATTGAGAAAATATGTTCAATATAACAATAAGATATAATCTACATACACAAGAACAATCAAAATATATGAAGCAAAAATGAACAGATTAAAGAGAGAATAGTTTTACTATAATGGTTGCAGACTTCAACACGTCATTCTCAATAATGATTAGAACAACAAGACAAAAGGTAGGAAGGAAATAAAGACAACACAATAAACCAACTAGATGTAGCAGACATACACAGAAGAACACTCTACCCAACAACACAACATAGACATTCTTTTCATGTGCATATGGAATATTTTCCAGAATAAAACATACACTTTTTTTTTTACCACAAATTAAGTCTCAATAGATTTTTTTATAGATGTCATACAAAGTTATTTTCTCTGACTACAAAAGAGTGAAATTAGAAATCAGTAACAGGTGTAAAAATGTAAAACTTACAAAGTTGTGGGAAATAAATAACATTCTTAAGCAATATAAATGAATCAATAAAAAGAAATCACAAGGGCAATTAGAAAATACTTAAAGATGAATGAAAATGAAAACACAATATACCAAGACTTATGGGATGCAGCAAAAACAGTGCTAAGGAGGAAATTTATAGCTATAAACACTTATATTAAAAATTTAGAAAAATTCAAATCAGCAACCTAACTTTACAACTAAGATACTAGAATAAAAACAAACTAAACCAAAAGATAGAAGAAGGAAGGAAATAATGAAGATTAGAGCACATATAACTTAAACAGAAAAGTAATAGAGACTAGAAAAATTATAGAGAAAATCAATAAAACCAAACTTGGTTCTTTCAAAAGATCAACAAAATTGATACACTTTTAGGTAGATGGACAAACAAAAAGAGAGAAGACTCAATTACTGAAGCCAGAAATAAAAGTGGAGACATGATGAACAATTCTAGGGAACTATAAAGGATTATAAAAGAATATTATGAATAATTATACACTAACAATTTAGATAACCTAGATGAAATGAGTAAATTCTTACAAACACAAAACCTCTGAGACTAAATCACAAAGAAATAGAATATCTGAATAGACCTGTAAGTAGTAAGGATATTGAGTCTGTAAGCAAAATGTCTCCCAAAAAAGAAAAGCCCTGGGAAACAAAAATTCTCCCCACAAAGAAAAGCCCTGGGTCTGATAGCTTCATGAGTGTATTCTCCTAACTGTTTAAGGAAAAACTAACACCAGTACTTCTCAAACTTTTCCTAAAATTAATATGGAATTTCAAATGAGCTCAAATAGCCAAGACAATTTGGAAAACAAAACAAAACAAAAAACAAAGTGGAAGGATTCACACTTTCCAATTTAAAACTTACTACAAAGCAACAGTAATCATAACAGTGTGGATTTAGCATCTAGGTTAATGGAATAGAACAGAGAGCCCAGAAACAAGTCTTCACATATATAGTCAAATGGTTTTTGAGAAGGGTGTCAAGACCATTCAGAAGGGAAAATGGCAGTCTTCAACAAATGATGCTTGGATAACTGGATATCCACACACAAAAGAATAAGGTTGAACCCTTACCTAACACCATATGCAAAAATTGACTCAAGTGGATGAAAGACCTAAGTATAATTTTTAAATTATACAATTCAAAGAAAAAAAAATGTAGTGAAAATGTTTCATGGCACTGTATTTGGGAATGATTTGTTGGATATAACATCAAAGGCACAGGCAACAACAACAGAAAATAGACAAATTTGACTCCAGGAATATGTTTTAAAATTGGGTATACAAAGACACTATCAACAGAATAAAAAAGAAATCCACAGAATGGGAAAAAATGTTTGGAACTTATATATATAAGGGATCTATATCCAGAAAATATACAGAAGTCCTAAAACTCAACAACAAAAGCAATCTGATTCAAAAAACGGCAAAGAGCTTGAATAGACATTTACCCAATGAAGGTATATGAATTGCCAATACACACATGAAAAGATGCTCATGGATAGGAAGAATCAATATGATTAAAATGGCCATACTTCCCAAAGCAATTAGCAGATTAAATGCCATTCCTATCAAACTACCAATGATATTCTTCACATGACTAGATAAAACTATTTTATAATTTATATGAAGCCACAAAAGAGCTCAAACAGCTAAGGCAATCATCAGCAAAAAGTACAAAGCTGGAGATATCACATTACCTGACTGCAAACTATACTACAGGGCTCCCGTAACCAAAACAGTATGGTACTGGTACACAAACAGACAAATAGACAAATGGAATAGAATAGAGAGCCCAGAAATAATGTCACACACCTACAACTATCTGATCATTGACAAACCTAGCAAAAGAAGCAATGGGGAATGAACTCTATTCAGTTAATGGTACTGAGATAGCTGGCTAGCCATATGCAGAACATTGAAACTAGACCCCTACTTTACACCACACACAAAAATCAAATCAAAATGGATCAAATACTTCAATGTAAAACCCAAAACTATAAAAATCCTGGAAGATAACCTAGGCAATAGTATTCTGGACATAGGACTAGGCAAAGATTTCATAACCAAAGATGCCAAAAGTAATTGCAACAGAAACAAAAATTGACAATTCTAATTAAACTAAATAGCATCTATAGAGCAAAAGAAACTATCAACAGAGTAAACAGACAACCTACAGAATGGAAGAAAATAGTTGCAAACTATGTATCTAACAAAGGTCTAATATCCAGTATCTATAAGGAAGTTAAACAAATTCACAAGCAAAAACCAAACAACCTCAAAATGGGCAAAGGATGGGCAAAGGATGTGAACAGATACTTTTCAAAAGACATACATGTGACCAGCGAGTCCATGAGATGTTCAACATCACTAATTGTTAGAGAAATGCAAATACAAAACTCAGTGAGATACCATCTCACACCAGTCAGAATGGCTATTTAACTTTTTCTTCTTGTTTGACACAACTGAAGTTCAGTGTCATAATCACAGTTCACTGCAACCCCATCTTCAGCCTCCCAGTATGCTGGGATTAGAGGCCTGAGCCACTGTTCCTAGCTGCGAATAGCTATTACATAAAATTCAAAAAATAAAAGATGCTAGTGAAGTTGCAGAGAAAAGGGAACATTTATACACTACTAGTGGGAGTGTAATTCAGCCATTGTGAAAAGCAGTGTGTCAATTCCTCAAAGAACTAAAACAGAATTGCCATTTGATCCAGAAATCACATTATTAGGCATATCCTCAAAAGAATGTAAATTGTTGTACCATAAAAACACATGCATGTGTATATTCATTGCAGCACTATTCACAATAGCAAAGACGTGAAATCAACCTCAATGCCCATCAATGGTCAACTGGATAAAGAAAATGTGGTACATGTACACCAGGGAATACTGTGCAGCCATACAAAAGAATAAAATAATGCCCTTTACATCAACATGTATGAAGCTGGAGGCCATTATCCTAAGCAAATTAATACAGGAACAGAAAACCAAATACTGCTACTTACAAGTGTGAGCTAAACAACGAGAACACATGGATACTAGGAGGCAAACAACAGACACTGGGACCTACTTGAGGGTGGATGGTAGGAGGAAGGAGAGGATCAGAATAAATACCTACTAGATTCTATGCTTATTACCTGGATGCTATGATTATTACCTGTGTGGCAAGATAATCTGTGCACCAAATCCCCATAAAACCCAGTTTGCCTACATTAACAAACCTGCACATGTGCCCCAGAACCTAAATAAAAATTAAAGATGCTTAACATAGTTAATCATCAGGGACATTCAGGTCAAAACTATGAGATACTACTTTACACCCAATAGGATTGCAACACTATAAAAAGAAAAAATAATAACAAGTGTTGGTAAGAGTGTAGGGAAATTGGAACCCTTGTATGCTGTTTATAGAAGTATGAAATAGTATAGCTGCTGTGGCAAAAAGTATGATGGATCCTTAAAAAATTAGAAATATAATTTCCATATGATCCAGACATTTCACTTCTGGATATATACCCAAAATGTTGAAAGCAAGATATCAAAGAGATAATGTTTACACCCGTGTTCAAAGTGTATTATTCACCATAGCTAAAATGTGAAAGCAAACCCAGTACCCACTGATGGATGGATGGATAAGAAAACATAATATATGCATACAATGAAATATTATTCAACCGTAAAAAGGAAGGAATTTCTTTCATATGCTATAACATGGATGACTTTGAGGAGATAATGTTAAATGAAGTAACCCAATCACAGAAAAGACAAATGCTGTATAATTCCATTTATATTAGGTACTTTGAGTAGTCAAAATTATAAAGACAAAAAGTAGAATGGTGGTTGCCAGAGGCTGGTGGGAGGAGAGAATGGATAGTTACTGTTGAATAGGTATAGAAGTTCACTTTTACAAGATAAAAAGAGTTATGGGGATAGATGGTGGTAATGTTTGCACAATATTATGAATGTAATACCAGTGAAGCATAACACTTAACAATGTTGAATATGATACATTTTTGTTATATGTATTAACCACATATAAAAATTGAAAAAAAAAAAAAAGAGCCACACCGTAAAGGTCATCACGCTGGTCCTTATATGAAGGAGACAAGAGAGTGAATGGGGAGAGAGATGGGATGACAGAAGTTGGCATGATGTGAAGAAAAGACCATGTGAAGTGGTGATGAGAAGGAGTTATTGAAGATGGACCAAAGGATACAGACAGCCTCTGGAAGCTGAAAAAGGCAAGAAAACAGATTTCCCTGTGAAGGCTCCAGAAGGTATGTAGCCCAGACAACACCTTCACTTTATACATTGGACTTCCAGAAATGTAACAGAATAAAATTTTGTTGTTTTATGCTTCCCTTCAAACCTGCGTGAATAAAATAGCCTTACCAAGGAGTTGCTGGTCTAAGTTAACTTCAGAAACGAGTGGAATCTATAAGACTATGCTAAAGAAACTACATATAAGTACTGTGCTCTAGTCAATAAATTTGTTTTCCATAGGGATATGGGGTAACAATTCTGATTCTGATATACAAATATTCCTTAATCAAGCAAGGAAGCAAATGAATAGCTCATGGTGGCAGCCAGGTTTTCCACTTCTGGAGTGGGAGATTGGCAAGGTAAGGAGGTGAGATTGATCCACATGGTAATTGTTTAGACTTGGAGACAACAATAAGAACTCATGTTCAACTTAATATAGATATAGATGGTTATATGTTGAGGTATTTATGGACATGTGTATATACCCAGGTCATTATACACACATTATTTCTTTGTTTTGCCAACTTTAAGTGTCTAAAAGAAATGGCGCTGTAGTAATGAGTACAAGTAACACCCAGATCCAGATCTTGATTTCTATTATTATTCTCCAATGAAAGGAACCAGTGCTGCTTGGAGAAATGGCTGGTTAAGCTGCAGAAAATATAAAAATGAGCCTGTAGCATGTTGTAGTACCATTAGGTAAGGAAGCCCTCACAAAACAACAATAACAGCAACAGCAAGAACAAAATACATTGATGGCAGCATGTCAAAAAAGCACAAGAATCAACTGAAAGAACTCCTAGTGGACAAAGATGGACAATTTGAGTAACAAAATAAAGTGTTATATTTTAATTCTAAGCATAAAATTAACATCTGCAAGTTCAGACTGATTTGAATAAAACATCAAATAAATAAATGGAGGGCAATAATCAATCATGCATAAGAATTCCAAATAAATTATGTAAACACTTCATCCTAAAGGAGGGAGAGCAAAACTCTCCACTGTTAAGTAGGAACTGTGCAGAGTGACTTCCTTCTAAAGAGTAAAGTATGGAAGTGGGGAGGAGATAGTACATTTACAGTGGAGAAACCTGGCACACACTACTTCAGTCATGATCAAGGTCAATACTAACAGTTATAAATCTTGCTGATAGTATACACCCTGGATATGATGTGATTAAAATAGTACTTTACCTCTGTGATTTACTTCTCTAAAACCTATAACCCCAATTTACCCATGAGACAAATCTCAATTTGGAGACATTCTAAAAAATGCCTGACCTATACTCATCAAAACTTTCAAGGTAATTGAAAATAAATAAGGTATGAAAACTATTATGGCCAAGAGGAGCCTAAGGAGTCTGGATAACTAAATGTAATATGGTATACTGGATGTGATCCCAGAACAGAAAAAGGGCATTAGATAAAATAAAAGGGAATCTTAATAAACTATGGACTTCATAAATGATTATTCTCTTAATAAATAATTATGTATTGATATTGTTTCATTAATTTTAACAAATATACTAATGTAACATTTTAATAATGGAGTAAACTCTGCATATGTCAGAGGAAAGAGAGGTAATGTAGGAATTCTTTGTACTATAAGCTCAATTTTTTAGTGAATCTAAAACTGTTCTTAAAAATGAAGTTGATTCATGGACAATCAATTGAACAAATGTTGCTTTTGGTTAATTGATGATATAGCTAAATAGTTCCTGTTTTAACCTTGTGGAAAGCAGAAATTGTTGGCTTGGTTATATATTTGTTTTATTACTATGTGATAGATGGTATGTGTCACCAAGACTGAACAGAATTTTATCACATGAAAGGAGTAACAGGAATATGCTTCCAGAAAAGAAAGTATTCTTGACAGAAATTGATATGGGTTACAATTTGGGGGTATCTAATGATTTAAATGTTTTATGACACATGTATTACTAGAATTTGTCAGAACATTAATTTAAATATAATCATGTGATAATGTATTCAGTTTGAAATAGAATAACAAAGGGGCATTTGTCCCTTAGCATCAGAATGAATTCCTGGACAGATATGACCATATTGCCACTCAGCAGTAGCCAAGCAATTTAAATGCATTTTCCTCATTTTTTAGTCAGTTAAATCAGACATGTATCCCTTACTACATGGCAAACCCATGTGCTTAAGAAAAATATTTGATAAAATCAGAAAACAGATGTCTTAATATGTAGCTAATAGCATAGATAGACAAGGAAATATTTTTAGAATCTCCTAGCCCTGGCATGTCCAGTATGGTAGCTTCTAGCCCCTTGAATGTCACCAGCAGGAATTAAGACATGCTTGTATTAGTCAGGGTTCTCCAGAGGGACAGAACTAACAGGATATATGTATATATGAAAGGGAGTTTATTAAGGAGAATTGGCTCACAGGATCACAAGGTAAAGTCCCACAATAGGCCATATGCAAGCTGAGGAAAAAAGAAGACAGGAGTGGCTCAGTCTAAGTCTGAGTTTTCCACTTCTGGAGTGGGAATTTGTGGATTGGCAAGGTAAGGAGGTGAGATTGATCCACATAGTAATTGTTTAGACTTGGAGACAACAATAAGAATTCATGTTCAACTTAATACAGATATAGATTGCAAAAATTTTCTCCCATTCTGTAGGTTGCCTGTTCACCCTGATGGTAGTTTACTTTGCCATGCAGAAGCTCTTTAGTATAATTAGATCCCATCTATCTATTTTGGCTTTTGTTGCCATTGCCTTTGGTGTTTTAGTCACAGAGTCCTTGCCCATGCCTACGTCCTGAATGGTGTTGCCTAGGTTTTCTTCTAGAGTTTTTATGGCTTTAGGTCTAACATTTATGTCTTTAATCCATCTTGAATTAATTTTTGTATAAGGTGTAAGGAAGGGACCCAGTTTCAGCTTTATACGTATGGCTACCTAGTTTTCTCAGCACCATTTATTAAATAAGGAATCCTTTCCTCACTTCTTGTTTTTGCTAGGTTTCTCAAAGATCAGATGGTTGTAGATATGTGATGTTATTTCTGAGGCCTCTGTTCTGTTCCATTGGTCTATGTCTGTTTTTGTACCAGTACCGTGCTGTTCCAGTTACTGCAGCCTTGTAGTATAGTTTGAAGTCAGGTAGTGTGATGCCTCCAGCTTTATTCTTTTGGCTTAGGATTGTCTTGGCAATGTGGGCTCTTTTT
>NW_016808858.1:825900-839973 GCF_001698545.2 Rhinopithecus bieti
TGTTTGCTCTTGCCTCTCTAGTTCTTTTAATTGTGATGTTAGAGTGTCAATTTTAGATCCTTCCTGCTTTCTCTTGTGGGCATTTAGTGCTATAAATTTCCCTCTACACACTGCTTTAAATATGTCCCAGAGATTCTGGTATGTTGTATCTTTGTTCTCATTGGTTTCAAAGAACATCTTTATTTCTGCCTTCATTTCGTTATGTACCCAGTGGTCATTCAGGAGCATGTTGTTTAGTTTCCATGTAGTTGAGCGGTTTTGAGTGAGTTTCTTAATCCTGAGTCCTAATTTGATTGTACTGTGGTCTGAGAGACAGTTTGTTGTGATTTCTGTTCTTTTACATTTGCTGAGGAGTGATTTACTTCCAATTATGTGATCAATCTTAGAATAAGTGAATTGTGGTGCTGAAAAGGTGTATTCTGTTGATTTGGGGTAGAGAATTCTGTAGAAATCTATTAGGTCTGCTTGTTTCAGAGCTGAGTTCAGGTCCTGGATATCTTTGTTAACCTTCTGTCTTATTGATCTAATAGACAGTGGGGTGTTAAAGTCTCCCATTATTATTGTGTGGGAGTCGAAGTCTCTTTTGGTCTCTAAGGACTTGCTGTACAAATCTGGGCACTCCTGTATTGGGTGCATATATATTTAGGATAGTTAGCTCTTCTTGTTGGATGGATCCCTTTACCATTATGTAATGACTGCCTTTGTCCCTTTTGATCTTTGTTGGTATAAGTCTGTTTTACCATAGAATAGGATTGCAAATCCTGGTTTTTTGTTTTGTTTTGTTTTGTTTTTTGTTTTTGCTTTCCATTTGCTTGGTAGATATTCCCCCATCCCTTTATTTTGAGCCTATATGTTTCTTTGCATGTGAGATGGGTCTCCTGAATACAGCACACTGATGGTTTTGACTCGTTCTCCAACTAGCCATTCTGTATCTTTTAATTGGGGCATTTAGCCCATTTACATTTAAGGTTAATATTTCTATATGTGAATTTGATTCTGTCATTATGATGTTAGCTGGTTATTTTGTCCATTAATTGATGCAGTTTCTTCCTAGCATCGATGGTCTTTACAATTTGGCATGTTTTTGCAGTGGCTCATGTCAGTTGTTTCTTTCCATGTTTAGTGCTTCCTGCAGGAGATCTTGTAAGGCAGGCCTAATGGTAACAGTATCTCTCAGCATTTGCTTCTCTGCAAAGGATTTTACTTCTCCTTCACTTATGAAGCTTAGTTTGGCTGGATATGAAATTCTGGGTTTAAAATTCTTTTCTTTAAGAACGTTGAATATTGGCCCCACTCTCTTCTGGCTTGTAGGGTTTCTGCTGAGAGATCTGCTGTTAGTGTGATGGGCTTCCCTTTGTGGGTAACCTGACCTTTCTCTCAGTCTGCCCTTAACACTTTTTCCTTCATTTCAACCTTGGCAAATCTGACAATTACGTGTCTTGGGGTTGCTATTCTTGAGGAGTTCTTTGTAGTGTTCTGTGTATTTCCTGAATTTGAATGTTGGCCTGCCTTGCTAGGTTGGGGAAGTTCTCCTGGATAATATCCTGAAGAGTGTTTTCCAACTTGGTTCCATTCTCCTCATCACTTTCAGTTACACCAATCAAATGTAGATTTGGTCTTTTCACATAGTCCCATATTTCTTGAAGAGTTTGTTCATTTCTTTTTACTCCTTCTTCTCTAACCTTGTCTTCTTGCTTTATTTCATTAATTTGATCTTCAATCACTGATACCCTTTTTCCACCTGATTGAATCGGCTATTGAAGCCTCTGCATGCGTCACGTAGTTCTCGTGCCATGGTTTTCAGTTCCATCAGGTCATTTAAGGTCTTCTCTATGCTGTTTATTCTAGTTAGCCATTCGTCTTATCTTTTTTCAAGGTTTTTAGCTTCCTTGTGATGGGTTCAACATCCTTCTTTAACTCGGAAAAGTTTGTTATTACCAACCTTCTGCAGCCTACTTCAGTCAACTCGTCAAAGTCATTCTCCATCCAGCTTTGTTCTGTTGCTGGAGAGGAGTTGTGATCCTTTGGAGGAGAAGAGGCAGTCTGATTTTTAGAATTTTCATCTTTTCTGCTCTGGTTTCTCCCCATCTTTGTGGTTTTATCTACCTTTGGTCTTTGATGTTGGTGACCTACAGATGGGGTTTTGGTGTCGATTACCTTTCCGTTGATGTTGATGCTATTCCTTTCTGTTTGTTAGTTTCCTTCTAACAGTCAGGTCCCTCAGCAGTAGGTCTGTTGGAGTTTGCTGGAGTTTCACGCCATACCCTGTTTGCCTGGGTATCACCAGTGGAGGCTGCAGAACAGTTAATATTGCAGAGCAGTAAATATTGCTGCCTGATCCTTCCTCTGGAAACTTCATCCCAGAGGAGCAGCCACCTATATGAGATGTCTGTCAACCCCTACTTGGAGGTATCTCCCAGTTAGGCTACACAGCGTTCAGGGATCCACTTAAGGAGGCAGTCTGTCCTTTCTCAGAGCTCAAATGCCATGCTGGGAAAACCACCGCTCTCTTCAGAGGTGTCACACGGGGACATTTAAGTCTGCAGGAATTGTCTGCTGCCTTTTGTTCAACTATGCCCTGCCCACAGAGGTGGAGTCTAGAGGCAGTAGGCCTTGTTGAGCTGTGGTGGGCTCCGCCCAGTTGGGACTTGCCTGGTCACTTTGTTTACCTACTCAAGCCTCAGCAATGGTGGATGCCCCTCCCCCAGCCAGGCTGGTACCTCGTAGATCGATCTCAGACTGCTGTGCTAGCAGTGAGCAAGCGCTCCTTGGGCGTACAACTTGCTGAGCCAGGCATGGGAGAGAATCACCTTGTTTTCTGGTTGCTAAGACCTTGGGAAAAGCTCAGTATTTGGGCGAGAGTGTCCCTTTTTTCTACATAGTCTGTCACAGCTTCCCTTGTCTGGGAAAGGGAAATCCCCTGACCCCTTGTACTTCCTGGGTGAGGCAATGCCCTGCCATACTTTGGCTCACCCTCTATGGGCTGCGCCCACTGTCCAACCAGTCCCAGTGAGATGAACTAGGTACCTCCGTTGGAAATGCAGAAAACATCTGTCTTCTACATTGATTATGCTGGGAGATACAGATCAGAGCTGTTCCTATTCAGCCATCTTGGAATGCCCACTGCTCTTCATTTTTATGTTGTTATTAAAATACTTAAAACTATAAATTGGCTTATATTTGAGTCCTCTCACACTATAGTTTTATTAGACAACATTGGTCTAGTCTAATTTGCTTTTAATATAAAGAAAGAACCGATGGCCCAGAGATCTTATGATCAATGCCAGTTTTCAAGTGATCTGGATATTTTTAAACAAAAATGTTTCTCTATTTAACTGGGGAGAGGAATTCTGTCAAGTTATCTATCACTAAGAAAATTTTCACTTAGGCTTCATGAAGTTCAAATTTATTTTACATAACATTTCCACTGTTTTCTACTCAAGGAAGATCTTGGCCCACTGCCCTTCTGGGTTAAATAAAATGAGCTACCATTTATTGAGAGCTTATGCCATGTAGACCAGTGCTAAAATTGTATAATAAATAGCTTACATAATTTATTATTGAGTGAGCTTAATTCTCACAAAAATCTTTTAAAGATGAAGAACCTGATGCTCAGAGAGCAATTTGTTTAAGCAAGCACATTAATCAGAATGTGGTAAACACAATATTTAAATGGGGTTCTTGATCTAAAGCTTGTGCTCTCTCTACTGTTCTCAACTGCTTCTGAACACATAAAATGTTTGTCTAAGCTGCTACAGCTGTTGATAGGAACTCTGTAAGGATTATTTAGCATTTCACAGCTGTTTGGGATTAGTAAGAAGTTGATATTCCTTCAATTTTTCATCTGGGAGAACCTAGCATGGTAATATTTGCTCTAAAGAAAATAAGCATCTATCATATTTTTTTCCTCTGGTGCCTGGAATACATCAGACTCTGCTGGGTTTAGAGGATCATACTGCAACAGAAGCTAAGGGGGAAGGAGCACCGTTGAGTCTAGATAAGTGCTTAGTTTTCCTGCTCTTTAGCAAACCCCCAATTATCTGAAAATTTCAATAACAGAATTTGGTTCTGCGCTCTTTCAGAAACAAGAGGAAATGACATCAAAGTTTTCTAATTTCAGAATTAAAGAAATTAATATACTCACACACACACCCTCATACCCACCCACGCACAGAGCTATACAGGAGATTCATCACCCTTGGAACCGCCGCTCCTCTCTCCTAAGTTCTACACTGCAGCTAAAATTTTTCCTTATTTGGATTCTTAGTCACCAAAAAGCAAGTACCACAAATCATCTGATTCAAATGATCCATTTTCACCTCGTACATCAACACTGTTGCTAAGGTCCGTGAATTCCAACTCCATGATGTTTCTTGCATCCTTCCCCTGTTCTTTGTCATGGCAACTGCCCTAGTCACTGGTCCCATTCCTTTTTCCTGGATTAGTGCCCCATCTCCATCTTGTTCACTATGTTCCAGTCATTTTGTTTTTCTTAAATCTCCTCAGAATTGAGAGCTATGTCCTATGCCTGGAATGTTCTCCACATGCCCTCTTTCTCTGGCTAAGTCTGGCTGATTTTTCATATCTTAGCTCTTCTGCAGAATCCGTTCCTGACCTGCACAGATGAAGGAGGTCTTCTTTTATTAGGCTCTCATGGTATCCTGTTTTCTTTGTGGCACTTACAATGATAACAATTAATTGTGCAATCATATCCTTAATAGCTTCTTCCCTGCTGGAATGCCCTTAAATATTATGCTGGGCTGCTTTATACAACATTGTGCTGCTTTTTTTTTTCTAATAAACAATTTCCTGTATTACTTCCATTGGGGCATCTTTGAAAATTTCTAAAATATTTATAAATGCAACAAGTGATTACTCATTTATTTCTAAATCCCATTATAGATGGTTGAGAACATGAGTTTATAGTCATGAATTAACACTCCTCTTCTTAGCCTCCCTATATGAAGCTGACCAAGCTGCCTTTAAGTTTCATGATGTTGGGAGAGTACCTTAGCTTGTGGGTGAGTCAGTCTTCTCAATTGCAAAGTGGGGATAATAATAGTACTAAACCCTCCAGAGTTTTACAGATAAAAGTAAATCAGGTAATATACAGATGAAAGTTAATTCAGGTAATATATTTGAGGGTACATACAAAATGTCCATGAAAGTTGGCAAATATTTATTTACATTTTAGGGGTATCTGTATATTTATTTATTATTTTTATTTAAAGATGTTGTAAAGATGGGAGTCTCACTATGTTGCCCAGGCTGGTCTCAAACTCTTGGCCCCCAACATCAGCTTCCCAAAGTGCTGGAATCACAGTCACGGGCCACCATGCCAGACCCTGTGTATTTTTCCTATAGAAAAAGTGTTCAACATAACTTCTCAGAAGCAAATTCCCATTACCAAGGGGAACAGCTCTCAAGTGTGAGACAAATTTGCATCCTCCTTTGATCTATTCACACATTTCATTTCTGTAGTCATTAAACATGCCTTTTTTTTTTCCACTAAGAAATCTTTAAACTTATTGAAAATAACCTCAGGCTGATCCTAGTCTTTCTTAGTAACTGTACATATGGCATACAGAGCTGGAAAAACACATAAATTAGACAATAGAGAAGCAACCAAGCTGTGAGATATATATATGTGTGTGTGTGTGTGTGTGTGTGTGTGTGTGTGTGTGTGTGTGTGTGTATTTGGTGTATCCTTTTGTGCAGAGGCTTATTTTGAAGAGCATGTGGGAGTGGAGGTGGTTAAAGAAAATAAGAATGAAGAGGAAGAGAAAATTGAACATCTGTAAGAGGCATGTATGTGATTATCATAACTGGGCATGTCTGACTCTAAAGAGCATTAAAATATGCTCTGAGAGTCAGCAGCAAAGAACTGGAAACACTACATAAATTGAGATGGGCCTCACAAGATACATTCAAGCATCCTTATTATACAGGTACACATCTTTCATTTGTTCACAGATATATTCAGAACCCAAACTACTGTATTCAGACCTCTATCATCCTCATATTTATGTCTGGATGTACAGTTAAAGGAGGCAAAGGGATGGTGCAGTCCTTTGCTCAGAATTTCCTGGCAGGCTGATTTTCCTGACTATGATTCCAGTCATCATACATTTGATTCTCACAAATGGTTCCCTAGTTGCATCCCACAAGGTCCATTTGTAAGGCAAGTAGTTAGCTTGTTCTGCTGCTCTGTGACTTTTTGAAGAGTTTCTGGATTCCTGCTAAGCATGAACAAAGCAGGAAGACATTAAGGTGCTTCTCTGGCCCCCACAGGGAAACTAGCATCATGGATTAAATCACCTCTTTGCTAAATGACACCTGTTGAAACTGACAAGCCAACAAAGCTGAGATCACATGCTGAGCAGAATTACAAGCAATGGGGCTGCCCACAGCATTGCTGCATGACAGCAGGTGACTGAGAATCACATTAACACAGTATTGAATTCACAGACTTGATTTCCAAGCATCCCTCACATGCTACCCTTCTTGGGTATAAATTTTGCATTTATTAATTGAAAAGTATTGTGATTCATAAAATTATAGTTTTTATTATCATAATTTGGATTCTCTACAGATTTTGTTACTGTATTGCATGGTGTTTATTAATATGCATATTATTAAATCTAATTTTTTACAATAGCTTTTAAAGGAAACATGAATTTCTAATAAGAAAACAAAAATTTTTCTAGAAGTAGTAGTGATAATAATAACAATAATAATTGCTGTATTTACTGTATTAGTCTGTTTTCACACTGCTGAAAAAGATGTACTTGAGACTGGGCAATGTACAAAAGAAAGAGGTTTAACGGACTTACAGTTCCACGTGGCTAGGGAAGCCTCACAATAATGGTGGAAGGCAAGGAGGAGCAAGTCACATCTTACATGGGTGACAGCAGGCAGAGAGAGCTTGTGCAGGGAAACTCCCATTTTTAAAACCATCATATCCCATGAGGCTTATTCACTGTCACAAGAAAAGCACAGCAAAGACCTGACCCTGTGATTCAATCACCTCCCACGGGGTCCCTCCCACAACACATGGGAATTCATGACGAGATTTGGGTGGGGACATAGTTACACCATATCAATGGCTACCTTTTACTAATTGCATATTTTCTTTTGCCATGCACTTCCGTATCACATTATATGTATTGCCTTATTTAAGATTGTCCCTGTTATAAATGAAGCTTTAAGTCTCTGTTCTCTGAATTTTGGAAAGCTTTAGGTTTCACCATGTTATGGAAGAAAAATGGTCTTTGTGAATATAAAGCCCAAATAATTAAAATGTCAATTCACATGGTCCAGAGCTGACTGGCAGTTGATCTGGCAGGTTTCAGAGGAAACATCAATAGTGATAATGGCTGAACTCATTCATGGACCACTCACTATATATACCAAGCAGAGTGCTAAGCTCTTTATAGATATTATTTATTTTTATCCTGGCAACAAATATATTAAAATTAATATTGTTTCCTTCTGACAGATGACAATAGAAGTTTGGAGATTAAGCTATTTGCCAAGGATCACCATGCTAGATTGTGGCAAAACTAGATCCAGAACTAAAGTCCACCCAACTTAAAGGCTGGACTCTACATTACTATGCTAACTAGTGGTATTTAAATCAATTATTTCCTAAACATTTTGTTTGTGTCTACACTTTTAAGAGGGAGAGAAAACATTTTTCTATAATGTTATAAGTTTAACTATCCCCTCTTACAGTAATTTTGGGACATCTTCAAATCAAACTCAACATAAAGGACCTGAGTTCAAATGATGTATTAATTACAGTCAGACCTGATTCTTTAGAATCCTATAAACAATTGAACATTAAATTTTGGGTATCTTCTTCATTGTCCATATACATTATGACTGAACTGCTGTGAAATGTTTTATCACTCTAAATGTTGTCTATTTATCTCATACAAGGTAGCTATTTAAAAATTTACAGGCACTAGCACACTAATAAGAAAATAATAATGAAGGTAGGTAGGTGTGTCAGAGCTGTAATTGGAATAAATGCAAAGACAAGGGAAACAATAGAAGCAACTGTCATTGTTTGAGCAGCAAACATATTGTATAGTTAGGTCTGTTAAACAATAACTATGACTTTCCAAGAGTTTGACTTTTAATTCAAATGTTTTGTTTTCTCCCTCTCTCACTCTGGAAAATGAAGCAATTCTACCCATACTCTACTTGGATGCTAGAACATTCATGTGACTGAGGCAGCAGATGATATATTAACGACTCAAAAGGGCACTTCTGTGTCTTACTTTTTTGTATGCACTTAGAAGACATCTTAGCATTGGTTCTCTTATCAAACTGAATGGAAATACCTACTTTTCAGGGTTTTAGGAGGATTATATAGGTTAGTACTTGCAAAGCATCTTACACACTGGCACATAGGAAACACATTCCATCTTTTGATCCCATAAATCTGCTAGCAGTGAGTCCTTCTATACACAGAAGAAAAAATAATTCCCCCTTATCGGTGGAGCACTGATGACAGCCTCATACCAGCTTACAGGAATCGGTTACATTAATTTCTTCCCAGTTTCTTATATGCTAAAAATCAATCTCAATTTTTATACATTTACCACTATACCACTGTGACCATAATTTATCTTCCATATTCTTTCCTCTAGGAAATCTTTTTGTAGCAGGTAGTTGACAAAATAACCACTGGAAATAAAACAAGCATATATCTTGTTTGTGTTAAGCAGCAGCCTCATATTCTGCTGAGATGTCAAAGACAATGCAATGTGACCTAATTATATACTGATCCATTAGATGAGATTTCCAATGTCTTAGAGTGAAAATCTGCTAGTTTAGAAATACCAATAGGGAGCACACTTTTCCTATTCTCCACTTACGTGTCCACTGTGGGACTAACTGATCAATACACTCTTCTCACTGAGTTTACACATATTTGTGTGCCACATATTACGCTAAGTGCTTTGAATACAAATCACATTTAATCATGGAAGTAATTGTCTGTGATATGTATCACCCACCACTTAATATAAAGGAATAAAATAAGGCTCACAAGGCTAAGTAAAGGACCTAATGTTGAAGAGTTGTGTTAGATTTTGACTGGCTAGAACACAGACTGCAAAGCCTGTGTTCTTCATCAGGGTATTCTATCCCTTCCCATTCTATTGAATAAACACTGTGTTGTAATGGGTAGAAATTATTCATTTTATAAATGACGGTAACTGAGGGATTAGGAAATGAAAGCTTTTAAAACATGATTCCATAAATGCAGGATTTCATCTCTCCCTATAGAATTACAAAATACAAGGCATGTCCATAAACCCGATTAGCAGATACAGGGCTGCCCGTCTTTGGGAATGTTAATCTCTGGTCACAGGTTGCAAATGTTTAACTGTTCTATCCATCACATAATTTCTTCCTGTAAATTTATCATGAGATATATATTTACAGCTCTCTATATGACATATAAATCATGGACAAAGACCTGAATTTAGCCAACATTTTGAAACCATTCTCAAGAGATGTTATGGTATAAAATTTTACATTCAGTTTAGCACACTATGTTAGCTAACACACTAAAACCTCAGGACATTTCAATTACCAGAATTAAACAGACATCTTAAAATATTCCAAGTGTATTCTGCAGAGGATTGTCAGTGGAGGTGAAGTGTAGGGGATTATCTTTCTATCTCAACTGAAATGATCCCACAGTAAGCATTTGATTACTTAGTAACATTAAAATTGCAATTAAGTTCCCTTACAATTAACGGCCTTCAAATAAATAGTTTTGAGAACAAATTACATACTTTGGCAGAATTTCATTCTTTCTGTTTTGGTAGTTATTCTGGTAAATTTCTAAACATAGTAGGCATGATCTTCCTCTCCAAATGCTTTTTTTACATTTTAAAGAAGAAAGGTTAGTTTGTACCGAAACTTGATTTGGAGATGAATAAAGCAAGAAGAAATGGACTTAAGTTGTTCAAAAAATAAATTGAAAAAGATGAAATAAAGACTTTTGTCCTGTTACTTATGACCTCAAAACATCTATAGTTAAAATAATTAGGCAGATGAACAATCATATCTAAGAATATTTGTGTACTTACGATGTTAAAAACATCATGGAAAATGATGTATTATCCTCAGAGACACATTATGCAGTCAAAGTATTCAGTTCTTTGACCCAATTAGCCATTTCTACTATGGTATTTGCAAATAACAAGTGTTTAGGAAAAGTTTGTCGTGACTGATGAAGTGAAGCCTCAAATTTTTATTGAACATTCTATAATAAAAGAAGTTAAGAAAGAGTATCCATATGTTGCCATTTTTGACACGGTTAGAAACAATAGTAGTGACTGTGCACCATTTATCTTCAGGCAGGGTGGAAAGTTAACTACTGGAAAGAAAACAAGCTGATATTTTGATGTGCAAGAGCACTTTCCTGCTTTGCTCACGCTCCAAAGACAATAAATGTTACCTATTCATATATTGACACATTAGATAGTATCCCCATTCACTTAGTGTAAAAATCTGCTAGTTCAGAACTACCAAGGGGAAGCATGTATTTTCTGTTCTCTGCTTTTATACTCATATGTCCAAGAGACATCAAATATTTGCCATACACTGTGCCAGGTACATGAATATGATATGGTCCCTAGTACAAAGAGAGTTGTAGTCTGAGAAATAGATGATAAACATACAGCATAATGAAATGGAACCATTCATAAGATGTAGCAGCAGGTGATGGAGGTAACACTGGACATGTGTTCTGAATGTGAACAGGAATTTGACAGGTAAGAGTCATTTCATCTCAGCTATAATTTTTTCCAAGAAGTCATTGTTGATATTACTCCCTTGCACCACTCAGAATGAATGTGAGGTGGTACTTTTGGGCTCACAGAATCCTTAATGCATTGCTTTGCCATGTCTTGCTATAATTAGCTAACATCGCAAATCCTCTAAAAACTTCCAAAGTCAAAGTGCTTATAGTTCTTACATTAACCAATCTACTCTCTTTAGCTTTTGAACTCATTTCCTTCAACTCATCTCAGGCAACTAGACTCTTTGCTACTTCTGTAATGTGTGGAACATGTTCTGCTTCTGAGCTTTTGTTCTTGCTGTGCCCTCAGCCTAGAGAGCTCTTTCCATAGGTACCAGCATGGCTTCCTCTGTCCCATCTTTAAGTCTTCTCAGATATCATCTTCTTAGTATGGACATTCCTGACTACCTTATTTTAAAACGTCATTCCCACAGACAGTATTTTAATGCCTCTTTCCTGCTTTATTTATTTGTTTTACATTACATAACTTTCTGTGTCTATTATCTATCCCCTTTTGTCTCTCCACTTAAATATGAGCTTCATGAGGCAGGGGCTTCTGTTTGTTTTGCTCATTGCTGGACTCTGGGACAAGAAGAGCTACTGGCACATAAGAAGCAATCTACAAATGTTTGTAGAATGATTTAAAACTGAAATAATATATGTATTATTCAAAATACACAGTAAGTTTTTATAATGTTTCAGATGCCCTTTGAAGATGGCTGTTAGGTGGAAAAGACTGATAATATATAAGTAAATAAGTAAATAAAAAGTACTAATTACAGGTTGTAGTTAATAGAATGAATGAAACAAGCAGACATCTTTAAAAGTATGATATGATATGATATATGATATGATATGATATGATATGATATATGATATGATGTGTGTGTATCTTTTAAACCAGGACAATCAGAAAATGCCTCTCTGAAGAGGTGAGCTGAGATCTGATATCCAAGAAGCACTCATTTATAGAGTTGGTGAGCAAAGGTCAGTACTATTCAAAGCAGAGAATGGGGTAAGTATTAAAAAATATCCAGGGCAGGAAAGAAATGAAGTTCATTTATATCACAAAAATTAAAAAGGGGATGATGTGGAAGACAGTGGAATGGGCAGGGTTATTGGTGGAGGCCACACCATACACGGTTGTAGAAGACATGATAAGGCATTTGGATTTATTTGAAGAGTTTTTGGAAAGTATCAAATGATTTTCATTAGGGAAGTGGCATGATTTCCTATAGATTTTAAAGAATCTTCTCTTTTAAAGATCCCGTGTAGTGTGTGAATAGGACTGTGACAAGAATGGAACTGGAATAATAGAAGGCTCTTCTAGCCATCCAGGTGAGATGCCATGATTTGAGTTAAGAATATAAATGATGGTGATATGTGGATATGTTTACGATTGACTTTAAGGATAGATCATTAGGTGTTGGATTACATTTAGGAGGTAAAGAAAAGAGACAGAGAGGAAAAACAACTCTTCATTTTCTGGCTTTGGTAATAAAATAATATCATTTATTGAGATAGAGAATGTAGGGAAATGAATGGAAGAAAAGGGATAGAAATTTGGTTTCTTTCTGGATGTATTAAGTTTGAAAGGCCTATGTGATATTCAAGCGGAGATGTCATGTAGGCAGGTCAATTCATAGGATGGATCTATGCCTGTCTTCATCATTATACAATGAATTTCCCAAGGGAAGATATTTTACTGTATTCATCCCTAGGTCAGCAGTTGGCAAAATGGTACTTTTATAAATGTTGCCCTAAAAGACAACTCTCTTTATATCCTGCTGGGCTTACCAGCTAGACACGTTGCGCACTCTGGCTTTGGAAGGAACATCTCCTTATTCTTCTTTGTTCCTTAGATCAGAACAGGCCATAACGTATAAATGGTTAATTCCAGAATAACTTTTCAAAACTCTTTTACTTCATTTTGAAAACAGACCTGATGAACACCTTGGATATAACACAATAAGCTAGGTGGTGCATTTTTAGAAGAAACAAAGAAGATCAATCATAATAGTAATATTGTAAGAGGAAATATGAAGAATTTTAGACTCAGTGATCCCGAGAGGGATTGGAAGACAGTGGGAATAGAGTCAGAGGAAGCCAGGGGCCATGTGAGGTGTTAAAGCACATGGAAAAAAAAAAATGGGATGGTGGGAAGAATTTTTATGAACAGGCAAATCATATTGTTATCCAATAATTCCATTCACCAAAAGTATTAAAATTATCATTTCATATTTTATTCCACAGGGTATATATTTCACATGACATCTCTTCCAATTGAGAACAGAAACATAGTCCAACTTGGCTCTAAAAATAATAAGGATAAATTACTAAATATATGTTAAAATATTTGAGATATTTAGAAATGTGACTATCTGATGGAATTAGTTTAAAACATAAATGCTTCTTAATTTCCAATTCTGTTTAAATCAACTATGCTGTTTTCAAAATTCTGTCAGTTGCTAGGGAAACTAGAAAGGGGGCTATTAAATTGTATATGGAAATCTATTTTCCAAAATACATTAAGTGGAAGACGTGAGTAGTTAGATAAAACTTTTCATACGCAAGAAAACGTGTGAAATTCTAAGTGAAGGATGAAAGCCTCCTCAATTGATATTTTGATAGAGATTCTGTGCCTCCTTTATGATGAACCATTGTTATTTTGTAGGGCAGCAATGTTCTCATTGTCCTCTTGGGGAATGTATTCTTAAGGAAGGTGAGTAATCCTGGAAGAAATGCTAAGATCTTTTTAAGTTAATATAGTTACAGGACAGTTCACTAGGTTAAAATTAGGAGAATCATATTCTAAAGCAGACCCAGATATTAACTTAAGAAAGTTAGTTCTCCTTCAGTTCTGCTCTGGAGAACTAACTTTCTTAAGTTAATATCTGGGTCTGGTTTAGAATACGATTCTCCTGATCTGAAGGAGACAGAGACACAAAAAACCCTCCAAAAAAATCAATGAATCCAGGAGTTGGTTTTTTGAAAAGATCAACAAAATTGACAGACCGCTAGCAAGACTAATAAAGAAGAAAAGAGAGAGAAATCAAATAGACGCAATAAAAAATGATAAAGGGGATATCACCATCGACCCCACAGAAATACAAACTACCATCAGAGAATACTATAAACACCTCTACGCAAATCAACTAGAAAATCTAGAAGAAATGGATAATTTCCTGGACACTTACACTCTTCCAAGACTAAACCAGGAAGAAGTTGAATCCCTGAATAGACCAATAGTA
>NW_016808858.1:843115-861654 GCF_001698545.2 Rhinopithecus bieti
AAGAAAAGAACACTTTAAGTGAAAATTTAAGAATGAATTATTTCAGTAAGGTTTATCTATAAGTTAATGTACCTGCCAATGTATAATGATTTTCATTTTTGTCATAAATTGAACATTTTTGTTCAAGTACACTATATTTAGCCATTTTTGATGTTTTTAATACTCAGAGAATGTATAAACATTTCTAAAATCTTTTTATGAAACTTATCTTTTAGAATGGTAGAAGTCTCTTGATTATTCCCTTGTGGTACCATATTAAAATGCAAGGGAATTTTCTAACTCCTCAAAGCACACACCAGTGGCATTCCAAAGCCTACAGAATAGCTAGTGAATATGAAGCTAACCAGTCCAAATGACCTTTCCTTCCACTTACCAATATTAACGTACTTGCAACTTCCCAAAATGCAACAAATATTTATTGACCATCTAAAATGTACAAAGTAACTTCTTCTTCTTCTTTTTTTTTTTTTTTTTTTTTTTGATATGGAGTCTCACTCTGTCGCCCAGGCTGGAGGGCAGTGGCACAATCTCTGCTTACTGCAACCTCCACCTCCTGGGCTCAAGCAGTTCTCCTGCCTCAGTCTCCAGCTGGGAGCTGGGAGATTACAGGGATGCAACACCACTCCTGGTGAATTTTTGTATTTTTAATAGAGATGGGATTTACCATGTTGGCCAGGCTCACCTTCAATTCCTAACTTCAGGTGATCCACCTGTCTCGGCCTCCCAAAGTGCTGGGATTACAGGCATGAGCCACCGCACCTGGCCCATACAAGCAACTTCTAAGTATTCTCCCATATCTTGTATGCTATTTTTACTCTAAATCAATATTTTCTCTATCTACCCATTAATTCATTCATAATGCATAAGTCATATTATTTACAAACACAGAACATCACACTGCACTGTGTTTATCAATCTTTGTGTTTGTTTTCCCCATCAAACTTTGAACTATTTGAGTAACATAATTGTGTCTTACTTATATTTGCTGAATAAGCAAATTAATTTTTTTAAACTATGCATGAATTAACTTTGAAGATACTCTGTGAACAGCAACCTTGGCTGGAAATATTTGTTCTATGAAAAATTTTACCATATGAGATTTACAACTTTAGATGATGCATGAAACTCTTCTTTTTTAATATATAGAATAGTACTAGGAGAGAAGATATAATAACTAATTTAAAAGTAAATATATGAGGTTCGGTGCATGTGACATATAGATCAACTCTCAGGATAGTAGGAGAGGACAGGCTGCCTAGAATGGAAGAGAGAGAAAAAGCATGAAGTACAAATGAGGAACAAAGACAAGAGGTAGAGTATCTTAGGCAACAGAGGTAACGGTTTGAAAGTAGGAAATATCACGATATACTGTATTTTGGAAAGGAAATCTGGAGCACTTAGGAATAAAAATGAACACAGCAGAAGATAAATTTAGAGAAGAAGGCAACAGCTAGCGTATAATGGGCTTTAAATGCAATGACAAATAATTTGAACTTTATCGTGCAGGTAATGGGGAACCTCTGGAAATTTATAACAGTTAGAATTAAACTTTAGAAAGATCACTGGCAGCAATGTGGCAGATGATTTGCAAGCACAGGAGAGGAAATGGAAGCAGAAAATACTACACAGTTGGAATGATAAGAGATTATAAAAGTCTGCAAACAGTGGCAGTGTGAACACAGAGGAATGAACACATAGGAAATAAGTTAAACCAGTAGAATAAATGGGATTTATTCCTTAATTAAAATTTAGGCATAAAGTTGTAAGAGAAGATTGTATCTACTCTCATTTTTTTTAAGGACTTAAGCCAAGAGGAGGACAGGAGGAAGTGTCAATGGTAAGATAATGCAATGGCTGAGTTTGAGATGCCTATGAAAAATGCACTGGAAATGTTATATAAGCAGCTGAATATGCAGGTGAATACATTAGGAGAGAATTGTGAGTTGAAAACATATGTTTAGGAAAACATAATAAGATGCTTGAGAAGAGCAACTTTGTCTCGTTTAGTCTCTATTCTCAACTCCACACACAAAGACTGGAACTCTCAGCAAACGCTAAGCTGCTACTGCTAATGTTGAACTAATGCTATGACCCACTTCCAAGTTCCCTTGATTAGAAAACTAAAAGATGCAAGTTTCCTGACACATAATAAGGACTCAATAAATGGAAATTTCATTGATAACTTGGACAAGGACAGCCCTTTTTATTTCTATTACATGTTCTAGAATATAAAATACGAATACATAGCAAATGACCAACATTACGATATATACTGAAGTATATGGAAAAAGTACTATTAAATAAAGGACATTTAAATGATTTTAAGACACTATATCAATATTTTAAAAGCATACAAGTTTGTGGCATAATCAGGATTGAAATGAAATCAATTCTAATTCATGTTTGACTTCTAGTTAGAGGTTTATATTCTTTCATTTAATCAGTGTTTACCTTGTACTCTGTAAATACATTTGGTTTTCTCTGGGCTTTTATGTCACTAATTTCTTATTCAATAATTTGTAATATCTTATTTTAGCTTAGCTGGAAAAAGAGTAAAATGGATTTTATGGCACTGATCAGCGTACTACCTAGGTCAATGTAAAAAGCTAGGTAGTAGAACATGTTTGGAGACCAAAGAAAGAAAGGAGAGCATGTTAGATAGAATATGGAATCCCAGGAATAAGACTCACTCTTTGGGTTGTTTCATCTCAGCACCCAATTTTATTACCAACAACCTAGTTTTTAAAAAAAATTATTGTAGTGGCATTAGAAAGTTGGGCCTTACACTAAAATCAATAGCCCTGTTTTCTTAGTGAGGGCCTGAAAATATCTCATAGATATTATTGCTCTAGAAAGAGTCCATTTCATGCATAGATGAGTCTGCATGTATGAATCTTACCTGGGCAATATCAGTCATGAGGAACATAAGACATTCGTTCTATTGTTCTAATTTGGGCTATTTATAGATCAGAATTAGCATCTTTGCTGCTCAATCTCTAAATAGAAAAAAAAAAAAAAAAAAGCTAAACATGTGTGGTAATGTGGTGACCGAGAAAACTACTCTTTCTATAAGTTGCCATTAACATACTGTGTTCAAAAAGCAAAACATGTTTTTGACAGGACTCCTATTATTTCTGGTATCAAAGAAATGACAGTAACATTACAACTAGGGGATATTTCTAGAGATTGGTTTGATAAAGCTGCAACTTACTTCTCCATTGTAAAAAAGTTATCTTAAAGATGGGAATTGGCCGGGCGCAGTGGCTCAAGTCTGTAATCCCAGCACTTTGGGAGGCCGAGAAGGGCGGATCATGAGGTCAGGAGATCGAGACCATCCTGGCTAACATGGTGAAACCCCGTCTCTACTAAAAAATACAAAAAACTAGCCGGGCGAGGTGGCGGGCGCCTGTAGTCCCAGCTGCTCGGGAGGCTGAGGCAGGAGAATGGCCTGAACCTGGGAGGCGAGATCGCGCCACTGCACTCCAGCCCGGGCAACAGAGTGAGACTCCGTCTCAAAAAAAAAAAAAAAAAAAAAAAAAGGGGGAATTTTTCTATAAACTCAATATATTGTCTGTCCCACCCAACATACTGTGGTATTTGGGAAGGGGTATGAAAAGTATAAGACATGGTTCGGATGGTGAAATACTGCTATTTAAATTATCTTTTCTTAAACCAATTATTTGTGTTTTTTAATGAAATCATACCATAACCATTTATGTTTACATAGACTTAGAATATCTGCATGTATGTTTGAAAAATATTTAAAAATAACAAAGTGTTAATCATGTAAGATGGGCCTTGTAATATGCATCGTCGTGATCTATTTCGGACGCTATTTAGAGTATAGCACCAGCCTTATGTTTATGTTCACCATTCATTCTCACAGTTACAGATTATACCTTTCTGTTCAGACTGTTATCTCCAAATTGATGATACATATTACAGAGCAGTTGACACCTAACTGAATAACTCATATCAATCCTAACTGAAAGCACAACAGCACTTAAATATATAATCTAGCCCAAACTTAAACCTAACATAGGGATTTCTATAGGAACAAGAAAGCATATATATGAACTATATTTTTTTATTGTCCCAATTATTTTTAACCTGTGGTGTAAGCAATGGGCTTTCCAGATTTACATATATGTTAAAATTTGACATATAATTGGAGAGAATTCATGGATTTTATAGTGAACATCTAAGGACTGCTAGGTATTTCTGGACTTCAGGTTAAAAAACATGGGAATAACTCATTGATGGTAGAACTGTAGAACTGTAGTGTCAATCTGGTATTTAAAGTACAGTATATTTTTGCATATTCTGAGGAAGGCTCTTCTTTTTATAAGACACAGAAATAGAAATAATAGTATTGGGAAGAATTTTAATTATATCTAAGAATAACATTCCTAATGTGGATATAAAAATTAAGATGTGTTTCTGGGATTCTCAGTAAAGCCTATGTTTTATGATATAATCATTACATAATTTTTCAGAACTGTAATAGTTTC
The DNA here is from genome assembly GCF_001698545.2 of Rhinopithecus bieti. Taxonomy (NCBI): domain Eukaryota; kingdom Metazoa; phylum Chordata; class Mammalia; order Primates; family Cercopithecidae; genus Rhinopithecus; species Rhinopithecus bieti. The sequence continues at coordinate 847,627 of NW_016808858.1, forward strand.
AGAACAAACCTACTGGGAGGGCCAATATTGGAGTCAGGAAGCACTCAAGAAGTTAAGTAAGAAAGGAGGATCTGAAAGAAGCAGGGATAGGTTGGGAAAGTAAAGAAGAGAGACTTTTTTTTTTTTTTTTTTTTTTTTTTTTTTTTTTTTGGAGAGACAGAGTCTTGCTCTGTCACCCTGGCTAAGGTGTAGTGGTGTGATCACAGCTCAGTGACACTTCAACCTGCTGGGCTCACATGGTCCTCCTGTCTCAGCCTCCTGAGTAGCTGGGATTACAGGCATACACCACTATGCCTGGCTAATTTTATATATAGACAAGGATCTCTTTACATTTCTCAGGCTGGTCTTGAACTCCTGACCTAAAGCAATCTTCCTGCCTCAGCCTTTAGCCTCCCAAAATGCTGGGATTGAAGGTGAGAGATAATTAATATAATGGTTTGGAATCCTCAATACATCTGGAACATACCTGTTCTTAAGCATTCCCGTCTCCGCTATTCTACTTTAGGGGAAAAGCATCTCTCACCTGGACTAGTGCAATAACTTCCTGAATGGTCTACCTGCCTCTAATCTTACCTCTTATTCAAGCCACTATTTGCACTAAATTAAAATGTTTCTAATAATATGAGTTATTTCACTTTCCTGTGTAACACCATTTTGTGGACACTTTTTGTTCTTGTCAATCTGAATTATTTACCATGGCTTAAAATTCCCTGGCAGATCTGTAAGAGTGTAGTCAGCCTGGAAAATTGGGTTACAGTAAGACCACAGTTTTTTATTTAATTTTTTTTTTTTTTTTTTTTTTTTTTTTTTAATATTCTGTTAGACATTTAGAGGATGAATCAAGGTGGACACACTAGAGGCAAGGTGATCAGCTAGAAATCTATTCCAGTTGACATGTTAAGAACATAAAGTAAGGTGAGTTCATGGGCATGGATATGAGGAGCATCATGGAGGTAAGTTTAATGGAATTTGAAAATAAAGTATATGTGTTTGATATTAAATAGCTTCAAACCTGAGCAATGAAGAAGATGATGATGAACAAGCATTAAGGTGAAACATCATATCCCATTACATTATGCTTACTTTGTCTGCTTGGATAAAGAATTAGGCCAAATAGTACATTTCATAATAAATTTTCCTCCTAGATGGGTTACATGTAGCATCCAATGTTCTTCATGAGACCAGTTAGTGGGAAAAAACAAACAAACTAACTAACTAACTAACTAACTAACTAACTAACTAACTAACATAGCTATGGCTGTAAAGCCCAAAGATCTCTGATGTGGTGTGATAACCATCCCTCATGATCTATTACATAAGAAAGAATTTCCACTGTGTGCCTCCAATGAAAGACCAAAATGCAGGAAGTAGACCTTACAGAAATTTCAGATAAGAACAAACAAGAGTATTTTCACAATCAGAGCTAGAACATGTGGGAAAATGGTAGAATTCCCCTTATATGAAAATGAGACTATATTGAGGACTGAGATCTCCATATTTAGAAATTCTACAAATATTAGGGCATATGGAACTGAAAGGGTTTTTAATTAACAAGAGAGAAAGCTGTATCCCAGAGAGGGGCAGGCAACTAGGCCAAAGTTATCCAGCTGGTTGCAGATTCTGATCCAGTTTCAGATTTGCAGCCCAATGAACTCCATGCTACATAATGGTGGCTACCCAAGGCCAAGGAGCAGTGTTGTGACTACCTCAAGGACATCATAAAAGGAAAGACTTGAAGTGGACTGTGCAGTTGGAAGAAAAGAGAAAATAAGTTGACCATGAACAAAGATAGTCTACTAGAATGGATCATATACTAGGGAAGGGCAAATATAATAGTGAAAGGATTGCTTTCCATGTGAAGATATCTGTGAAACCATTAGAAATAACTAATTACTGTTAATAAGAACAATAATAATATCTATAATATTGAACAGATTTTTTAAACACAAGCTTCTGTGATGAGTGTTCAACATATCATGACAACCCTATCAATGAGATATTATTAGCACTCTCCATTTTACAAATGCATAAATGAAGGCTTAAAGAGACTGTGTAATTTTCCAAAAATCATTTCTCTATTGAGCAGCTGAACTATGTCCCAGGATTCAGCCTATGTTCATAACCATTTTGCTCTATTGCCAATGTGGGCATCACAGTGAGTCCCTTAGCCTGAGAAAACAATGGGTTTAATAGTTGCATATGTCCCTATTGTGTAGGAGAGTCCTGGAAAGACATTTTAGAAGCTTTCTTGGTAAAAAAGAAAAACAATTAGCGAATCCTCTGGATTGTTACTTTTTTAATGAAACGTATTAGTAATTTGAAATGGACTACAATGAATTACTCAGAGAAAATGGGTTCAACTAATTGGTCCAGAAAAGTCTTCTGAAGGATATAATTAAATTGTCTAGTGTACTATTACTGCTAGCATAAACACTATTACTGATCTTCAGGACCACTTGCATTTCTGACCTAATTAAAAATAAGTAGTCGGAGAGACAAGATCCATGGACACAATGTGTTTCAAGGAAATCAGTCATGTGGTTGGCTAATGAAAACAAAGCAAGGTCAGTATTTGAATTATTTCCAGCAACTTGGTTTCTGTTATATTTTTGTTACTATGAATCATCAACTTCAAATAACCATTGAACACTTTTTTAATAGAAAAGTTACTATCTTAATTAGTATTATACTTCTGGGTCCTAGTATGCTATTTGGAATAAAAGTTGCTTAATAATGTATGCTGAATAAGTGAATTAAATTTTTATAAGAAGTACCTTTTCTTTTAAATTTTACAGAAGACATAATTTAAAATATACATATGACACTCCCCACATGACTTAGTGAAGATTAGATCAGAACATAATGTACGACTTCAATTCTGTATGGTTACTTCCATGAAAATTTATGATGATAAAAAAGCCAGGAACAAATGGTAAGGAATGCAACTAATTTTTAAGTGCCATGATTTTTTCATAACTGATTTTCATAAAGCATGGGAGGTCACATCTGCCATGGGTCCTATATTATGTATGTCTTATAAATAGGCTAAAATGATTTGAACTTGACAAACTGATAAAAAATGCTCTTGAGATCTTAGGATCTTTACATAATTCTTCTTTGTCACAAGTTGACTTTTGTGAAGATCATGAAACAATATTGCTCTCTAGGGAAGATGTGGAAAGAAACAGGTGCCTGTATTTCTTTTTGTGATTACCTAGATGAAAGTATACACACACACACGTGGGTGTATAAAAGCATAGTGTTTTTTTTTTTTTTTTTTTTTTTTTTTTTTTTTTTTTTTTTTTTTTGGAGACGGAGTCTCGTCGTCGCCCGGGCTGGAGGTGCAGGGCCGGACTCTTCAGCTCACTGCAGCTCCGCCTCCGGGTTTATGCCATTCCCCTGCCTCAGCCTCCGGTAGCTGTGGACTTACAGGCGCCCGCCCTCGCCCGGCTAGTTTTTTTTTTTTTTTTGTATTTTTTGTAGAGACGGGGTTTCACCGTGTTAGGGCCAGGATGGTCTCGATCTCTGACTCGTGATCGCCCGTCTCGGCCTCCCAAAGTGCTGGGGCAATTAAGGCTTGAGCCGTGCCCGGCCTAAAAGCATAGTTTTATTATACTCTTAGAACCTGGATAATTTCTTAGTACAGAGTGGACAAACAGGAAAGGTTTGCTGTTGAATTAATGTATACCAAATTAGTTTCTGAGACTGTGCAAACATGGATGCCATCTCTGCAAAATTTAGGTGTTCAACATGAGAAGACTGGATTTTTTTTACTTGTTTTTTGTTTTTGTTTTTTTTTTAGAGACGGAGTGTTACTCTTTCACCCAGGCTGGAGTGCAGTGGCACAATCTCGACTCACTGCAATCTCTGCCTCCTGGGTTCAAGTGATTCTCCTGCCTCAGCCTCCCAAGTAGCTGGGTTTACAGGCATGCACCACCATGCCTGGCTAATTTTTGTACTTTTAGTAGAGACGGGGTTTCACCATGTTGGTCAGGCTGCTCTTGAACTCCTGACCTCCTGATCAGCCTACCTTGGCCTCCCAAAGTGCTGGGATTATACGCGTAAGCCACCGCACCTGGCCCAAGATTGTTTTTGTTTTGTTTTGTTTTGTTTTTTGAGATGGAGTCTTGCTCTGTCCTCAGGTTGGAGTGCAGTCGCACGATTTCGGCTCACTGCAAGCTCCACCTCCCGGGCTCATGCCATTCACCTGCCTCAGCCTCCCGAGTAGCTGGGACTGCAGGTGCCCACCACCATGCTTGGCTAATTTTTTGTATTTTTAGTAGAGACGGGGATTCACTATGTTAGCCAGGATGGTCTCGATCTCCTCTCCTGACCTCATGATCTGCCCATCTCGGCCTACCAAAGTGCTGGGATTACAGGCACGAGCCACCTTACCTGGCCAAGATTGGGTTTTTAATTATAAACTCAGTTAAAAAAAATCCTGAGAAAATGCCAGGTATAATAAGCGTATCTTAAATGACCTAAGCAATAGCACAAATAATCTTACCATTAAATTGTTCTCATTTGCTTAAGATGATACTAAGACACTGTAAGCAGCAGAAACTAGAATTTAGTAAGTCCAGCAAAACTGATTTTAAAATACTAATAATCTCTTCTTCCTTTTGCTTTTTAAGATAGGTTCTAAATTTGTTGGATTCTCTTACCTGTCACAATATAGGATCCTATTTTGGTATAAGATACTTAAGATGGGTTTCTGATTATTTCTATATAGATTTTGAAAACATTATTTACTGCATTCCTTTAAACAGTTTCATAAATTGCTGTTGTTAAAAAAAAAAAGCATTATGGATCTTGATCTCTTCCTCTCTCTTGCCTCACCTCCCTTTACATTTAGTTGGGGAGCTAAGAATAAACATAGAAAATAATAACCCTTAATATGTCATGACTATCATGGCACATGGTAAAATACCATGCTGGTTTTTCCTTCCATGCATATTATAATGTTTCCTTTATCCCATGCTTCTCTCTCATTGACTGGAACCTCATGCTCTCCTGTCTGCTCTTTCTCCTGTCTCTGAGCAAATAGCAAACTCCTCTTTGTTCTTTAAGTCCCAGGTCAAGTATCAGTTTCTGATAGAAATTATCTTTCTGAGACTACATGTTCCCCTTCTACCTAAATCAGTGTCTAGTGATACTTAGCTCTGATTTCAATCTACCTAATCATTGAATATGACAATATCGTTCAATTTTTTTTCTGCTATCCTCTCCATTTGTCTGAAAAATACCTTGAGGGCAGGCACTAGGTCCAATTAATCTTTCATCTGTCAGTCCCAAAACTTTCGTTAAATATTCATTACATGTAAAGCACTGTATTTGGTGCTGGAAATTCTTGACCTTAAGTTCAGTATATTACACAGAAAACACTTTTGTAGAATGAATAAATGGGACCTTACAGTACATCAAGGCAATTGTCCAAGGCTTATTTTAAGCAAAGGTCTTAAATGAAAAGCTGGTGAATGTGGGGCAGCGATCAAGGGAGGACAACGAACAACCATCTTCATCTCACATCATTAAGTTTAAAAGTTATGTCTTTTCCCCAGGTTTAACAACATTGGTGTGGAAAATAAAGAGGAAATAAATATATATGTTTTTGGAAAGCCTGTGGTGTTGTAAAAAGTTATTTATCACGGGCATAGTTGTCGTTTTGCAGATAGGAGTGTTTGAGAGAAAGCTGGGATTGAAATTCCTGACACTGAGTCAAAGTCATGAGTGTTTCTCTACTCTTCATTACCTAATGAAAACACCAAAAAACTGTGCAAAAGTGAAACCTATTTTATATGACAAACCAGGGAAGACTCAAAAGGAGTAAAACATGCAACCTTGGCACCTGTTCTAACATAGCTCTAGATGTATATTACATTAAAAGGTATAAAGTAAAATAACAGCTTCTGTTTTCATAAAATAAATCTCTGTTTAGTATCCAATGTTAGTAAAGATGTGAAAACAGAAACTCCTTGCCCTTTTAACGGAAATTTTATAATAAACATAAAGAGTTCTAAAAAGTACATGGCCTTTAACTTAAAAGTATATGGCACTTTTAGAAATTGCTCTTAAAAGCTACTAAGAAAGTGTTCACATATTTTTATATGAGAATTTTCATTGAATTGCTGCTTATAATTATGAAAATTAGATTTGAATTTTCTAAATAACTTATGGCAGAACCTTAAAAAAGATTAAACACATTAAAAATGAAGATTTAAAGCTAACCATTTAACATAGCAATTTATCAACTATATTTAAGTTAGGGACCACGAAATAGTACATATAGTATTAATATCATTTTTTGTAACTATCTATATATGTATACTTCAAGAGAATTATGCACATTACTATACAAGTGATACATTTTTATATAGATATATGAGTGTATGGAAATTTTTGAAGCATATGAACAAATTATGTTTTATTTTCAATGCAGTGGAGTTATGGATAATATGGAAAAGTAGACAATGAAATTGAATAATACAAAGAAGTAGAAGCTCATAAAGATATCCCAAAGTTAAAATAACACACTCATCATCTTTAATGGAAACTAGATATGCTTTCAGCCTAAGTTTAAATATGGATATATACGGTCCCCAATCTCGAGTTTCCCTGGAGCAACATTAGCTATGTTGTGTATCCATGGTCACAGCAGTTCTACCATAATAGAAGTCAGAATATTTCTCCTTTTTCTTATCCTTCACCTACAGAAATGAAAATGGCATTCATAGTTTAGAAAGTTCTCAGCTCAAACTAAATACTGGATAATGCAGTAAAACACATATCAATAATCCCAATTGAAACAGTCTGGGCTTTGATCCCAGACTTCCTGGCAAACAACAGACTCTGTGGGCCAATAGGCAATGGAAATGAGAATCAACCTCCCAGTGAAAAGAGAAACCAACATCATGAATGAGGTCCTAACTTGAAAGAAAATCTAAGAAGCAATTTTGGAAACAGCCCCACAGAGAGTTTATGCACATCTGTGAGAAAAGTAAAAAAATAAACAAACAAACAAACAAACAAACAAAACTGGGGGCTGGCAGGCACTTTACCTATCATTTAGCTTGATTATTTCATTTCACAGATAAAGAAATTGAGGCTTAAAGGGGGGGCAAATTGCCAAAGTTGCTCTAAAAATTTGTTCTATAAAGTCAAATCTGATTCCTAGCCTAGTATAGTTCTTATCTAGGACTCTCAAGCCAAAACACTACTGTTTTTGTGAGCTATGTAATTTTCTCAACAAAGGGAGATCATCATAGCAATACCTTTTCTGACAATCACAGGCAGAATTATGTAATTCTTTCATGGTTCTACAGTAATTTTAAAAAAACCTACTAGATTACTTGCAAAACAATATCAAAATTTTTGCTTATCTATTTCCAGTAGTAAATTTTGTGTTCCTGAAGGACAAGAATCATATTGTGTTTACCTTAAATCCTTAGTGCCAATTGCATTGCACAAAATATAGCAGGTACTCAGCAAATATTTCATAAATGAATGAATGATTGTTTTATTCTGTTCATTAGATTCACTAGGAGGAGAGGCACTCTCGATGGACTGGCCAAGGGACATTATGATATGATGGAAACAGCAAATTCTGATAGTTGAGACCTGGATTTAAGTCCCTCCTCTATCAGTTCCTAATGGCAATGACAACACCTTCAATTGCCCTGATCAACACATTCCTTATTCATAAGTTGGGAGAAATCATACCTACTAGGCTACTTTCCAGTGTGGCAATGAGGATCAATTGTGATAAATGTAACAGCAATTTTATTAATAGCAAATTATTACATGAATAGAAGAAATATGTGTGGGGGCTTTTAAATAGGGTCTAGCTTTTCAGGGCATACCATTCAAATACAATGCCCGCTATAGTAAAATAAAATATATATGATTGTTTCTACTGATATATGCTATATGCTTCAGGTATGTTTTTAAATAAATCCAAAGTCATTAGCTATATTGTACTGGGATAATGACAGCCCAGAGGCATACCATTAAACCTTTGACTTTTGAGTGATACATCCACAGATTTGGGGATTCCATAAATTGTAGAGATTTTAAATTCCAAAATTTTCTCCTAAAATGTATAAATAATTGCTGGTGGGGAATAAGAAAACTACATTGCCATGTAGATACTGAGATCCAAAGGATTTGTTCCTATATGTCTCCAGACGTGAGATTTTTATCTGTGTCTCACTGAAGCTATAGATTACTATTAAGTTGGTGCAAAAGTATTGCAGTTTTGCCATTAAAAGTAATGTAATTACTTTTTGAGAGACATTCTCAAAAGTAATTTGCACCAGCCTAGCATGATTCGTGCTTCTGGGATCCTTCTAGTATAGGAGACATTGTAAATGTCAAATTCCATATTGCCAGCAGTCTGCTAGAACTGCACAGAACAATTTAGCTATTTGAGACAAATATATCTACTTGTAAATAATCATCCATGCAAGTATTATTGGCATCAAATTAAGGAACAACTGAATCTTAACAAAACCCACAAACATAAATTGTAAGAGGACAATGGGGGAGACATAGGTGAGAGTGAGGCATAGGTGAGAAACCCACATGATAGAATATTTGATTTCTTTTACAGAGATAGTAAGTATAGTGAAATGATAGGCACATTTGCTTCAAAGGCACACATTTCTCCATTTAAGTTTGAATTTCACTTCTAATCTTGCTATTTACTAGTTATACATTATCAAATTTTATAACCTCTATGAGGAGAAAAGCTTATATAGGCCTTGGTGTCAGGAGTCAGAGAATTTAGTATGCTGAACAGAGGTTAACCCTTTTCTGGTTACATCCATGTGGATGATGCAATAAGGGTCAGAAGTATTCCTAAGCTGCCAGAAACACCTTCTCTGCACCAAGCAGAAACAAGCGTGGGGGAGGGAGATGTGGAGAAATGCTTTGGGATATCTCTCTTAAATTTCAGGAAGATCTATTCTACTTTTTCCTGGGTTTCTTTGATTTTATGCTTGCTTTCAAATCTTGCAGTGACAGTGATAAGAGTTCATGGGTCAACATTTAAGAGTAGGGACATAAAGACAAAGAACTAAGAAAAACCCTTCTTCTGGTGTAGGCTTTAAGACTCTATGAGGTCCAACTCAGCTCACAAAAATCAGAAGTTCTACATAGCAAAGACATAGAATGAATCTAAGTATCCATCAACAGATAATTGAATAAAGAAATGTCTATATACAATTTATAGTGTATACATAGTATTCTGCCATTAAAAGAATAAAATCATGTCTTTTGCAGAAACATGAATGAAACTTGAGGTCATTATCATAAATGAAATAACTCAGAAACAAAGTCAAATACTGTAGGTTCTCACTTATAAGTGGGAGCTAAGTGACATGTACACATGGACATACAGTGGGACATAATAGACATTGGAGATTCAGAAGCATAGCAGGGTGGGAGGGGATGAGGTATGAGAAATTATTTAATGGGTATAACGTACCTTATTAGGTGACAGTTACACTAAAAGCCCGGACTTCACTACACAATATATTCATGTAAAAAAATGCACTTATATTTTTAAATTTATATAAATTAAAAAACTAAAAAAAGAGAAGTCTTATGCCAAAAGCTTGATTGTAATAAATTCAGTGATTTTTGTACGGACTATTTCCTGTAAATTCATGTGTTGGAGGGATTGTTGCAACCCTAGTAGGCAGTTTGTTAAAAGAGCTGGAGCCAGAGTTTCTGCTGTATCAGCTTTCACATGCATCAACTCATGAGTGCTGATATTTCTCTGTATACTTATTTTATCTTAATTAATTAATTAATTAATTTTGAGACACTCTGTTGCCAGGCTGGAGTGCAGTGGCATAATCCCAGCGCACTGCAACCTCCGCCTCCTGGGTTCAAGTGATTCTTCTGCCTCAGCTTCCTGAATAACTGGGATTACAGACACATGCCACCACGCCTGGCTAATTTTTGTATTTTTAGTAGAGATGGGGTTTCACCATGTTGGCCAGGATGGTCTCGATCTCTTGACCTTGTGATCCACCTGCCTTGGCCTCCCAAAGTGCTGGGATTACAGGTGTGAGCCACCATGCCCGACCTGTATACTTACTGAAAACAGAAAATACTGATTCTTAATATGTTAAATGTTGGTTTCAAAAAAAAAAAAAAAAAGAGCAGTTTAACCATTTTCATAGCTTTACTAATACAAAGCAAAAAGAAATTTCAATGTAAATGGAACAGTATTTATTTATGAATCTTCACTGTTCTAATCAAACGTTCTTTTAAAAATTCTAAAGACTTAGAGAGTATGTCTTATGGTTCATGTTTTGTCTTCTCCTTCCTCTTGTTCTCAGTGATTAGCACATAATATATACTTAATAATGTTTTCTCAGTAAGGGAACCCATCAATCTCATGAATAAATATATCTCTCTGACTTTTTTCCCCTAATTGGCAATTATCTGAACTTTTGGGTGTAGGATCTTCCCTTTATTTTCTTCCTTGACACTGACATATTACATTTCTGATCAGGGCTTCTATTTCTATAACTAACTTTGACTCACCACTCTGCCCCAGACCTGTAGGGTCAGACTCTTCCAGAGACAGCTGTCAAGTACTGCCAACAACACTGGAAAGGGAAGATAATAATTCAAATCCCAATTCTGCATCTACTAGTTGCATGGCACTGAACTATTTACTTCATCCCTTTGGACATTAGTTTTCTCATCTGCACAATGTAAAGAAAAAACTTTGTGGTTCTTAACTAGAAGTGCTCACCAAAATCATCTATGGACCTCTATTAAGCATACACAAGCCAAGATTCATCCACAGAGATTCTGATTCAGTAGGTCCACAGGGAGGAGGAGAGCATGAAAATGTCTGTTTTTCTAAAATGATCCATAAATTTTGCAGTCTGTAGTTTCAGAAATTCCAGGAATTCTCAATCACTTATTTAGCAAGAATTTATTAAACATATGGTGTGTCCTTTTTATTTTAAATCCTCTAGAAGAAATACACTAGATGTTTCAACATCGACTTAATTCCTTTTAATTATCCCATTAATAGTCAATTTTAATGGTTAATTTAATTATTAACAAATGAGTTCTAATTCCTTCAGTTTCTGCCTGTAGTTAATCAAGTTCTAGAGCCAAGGAAGTAATATAGAATATTTTAGGCAGTTGATCTCAACTGTGAAAATAACTAGCTTTCAGGAATTGACTAGTGTTAGAGAGGATAGCTCTGTGGCTGACAATACTGAGGTTACTTTACATGGGGCTAGATTTATACCTAATTATGGATTAGATCAAGCTAATCTCTGGTGTTTTCTATTCCCTTCAACACCCTCATCCTGGGAATTGCCTGGGCATACAGTATTTTAGGGTATCTTTTTGGTGTCCTGTGAAACTTTCCCTATCTTTTTATACTTGTATTCTTTCAATGTGTTAAGGTTCTGATACACTAATTGGTCCCTAGATAGTATTGTTACCTCTCCACATCTTCATTTCTTTACCTCCAAACTATAAAATATTGCTTAAATTTTAAAAGAGAGCTTCAAGACAATGATTATCTTCTTTCAAGACTTGATTCAAACATTGCTTCTTCTGTGAAGTCTTCCCTATAACCTACCCAGGCAAAACAAGGTTTTACTTTCCCTAGGCTGTATTTGCATTTTATATTATGTTTTACAAATTGTCTGTTGACATGGATTTCTCACTGGACTCTACATCTCCTGATGGTAAAGGCACTGCCTTTTTACCTCTATATCTGCATTGTCTACCATAAACCTTGACATAGACAGTATTAAAAAATGATTATTGAACAAATGAATGGATGGAAAATGTCAGAATTTCAGAAAATGTTTAAAAGCTGTCTTAAACCTTCAGGCAACCTTAAAAAGGGTATCTTTGGAATTCTCTCAGATGAAGCATATTACGGAATTTGTACCCTACCTACAAACCTACACTAGAATCAACTCTGTCCCTAGCCTGTAATGTCCATTGAATGAAATCTTGTCATTTTATTTTATTTTAGAAAGCTTATCCTATCTACAATGAGAAGGTTATTTTAAAATCTGAAGAGAAAAGAAAAAGTGGGCGTGCCCAAGATAGCCGAATAGGAACAGCTCCAGCCTCCAACTCCCAGCGCGAGTGACACAGAAAACAGGTGATTTCTGCATTTTCAACTGAGATATCCGGTTCATCTCACTGGGGAGTGCGGGACAATCGGTGCTGGTCAGCTGGTGCTGCCTGACCAGCGAGGGCTGAAGCAGGGTGAGGCATCGCCTCACCTGGGAAGCTCAAGGGGAAAGGGAATCCCTTTTCCTAGCCAAGGGAAACTGAGACACACAACACCTGGAAAATTGGGTAACTCCCACCCTAAGACCCTTGTGCTTTACCAAGGGTCTTAGAAAATGGCACGCCAGGAGATTATATCCCACACCTGGCCCAGAGGGTCACACGCCCACAGAGCCTCCCTCATTGCTAGCACAGCAGTCTGATATCTAACTGCAAGGCAGCAGCGAGGCGGAGGGAGGGGTGCCGCCATTGCTGAGGCTTAAATGGGTAAGCAAAGCCACCTGGAAGCTCGAATTGGGTGGAGCCCACTGCAGCTCTAGGAGGCCAGCCTGACTCTGTAGACTCCTCCTCTGGGGACAGGGCATAGCTAAACAAAAGCAGCAGAAACCTCAGCAGAGCTAAATGCCCCTGTCTGACAGCATTGAAGAGAGCAGTGGATCTCCCAGCATGGAGGTTGAGATCTGAGAACGGACAGACTGCCTGCTCAAGTGGGTCCCTGACCCCTGAGTAGCCTAACTGGGAGACATCCCCCACTAGGTGCAGACTGACACCTCACAACTCACACAGTGAGGTACACTACTGAGACGAAGCTTCCAGAGCAAAAATCAGAGAGCAAAACTCGCTGTTCAGCAATACTCTATCTTTTGCAGCTTCCGCTGCTGATACCCAGGTAAACAGGGTCTGGAGTGGACCTCAAGCGAACTCTAGCAGACCTACAGCTGAGGGTCCTGACTGTTAGAAGGAAAACTAACAGAAAGGACATCCACACCAAAACCCCATCAGTACGACACCATCATCAAAGACCAAAGGCAGATAAAACTACAAAGATGGGGAAAAAGCAGTGCAGAAAAGCTGGAAATTCAAAAAATCAGAGCGCATCTCCCCCTCCAAAGGAACGCAGCTCATCACCAGCAACGGATCAAAGCTGGATGGAGAATGACTTTGACCAGCTGAAAGAAGGCTTCAGTCTATCAAACTTCTCAGAGCTAAAGGAGGAACTACATAACCAGCGCAAAGAAACTAAACCCTTGAAAAAAGAATGGATGGATAACTAGAATAATCAATGCAGAAAAGACCTTAAAAGAACTGACAGAGATGAAAACCGTAACATAAGCAATACATGACAAATGGATAAGCTTCAGTAACCTACTTGATCAACTGGAAGAAAGAGTATCAGCGATTGAAGATCAAATGAATGAAATGAAGCGAGAAGAGAAGTGTGGAGAAAAAAGAGTAAAAGGAAATGAACAAAGCCTCCAAAAAGTATGAGATTCTGTGAAAAGACCAAATCTATGTCTGATTGGGGTGCCTGAAAGTGATGGTGAAAATGGAACCAAGTTGGAAAACACTCTACAGTATATCATCCAGGAGAACTTCCCCAACCGAGTAAGGCAGGCCAACATCAAAATTCACGAAATACAGAGAATGCCACAAAGATACTCCTCGAGAAGAGCAACTCCAAGACACATAATTGTCAGATTCACCAAAGTTTAAATGAAGAAAAAAAATGTTAAGGGCAGCCAGAGAGAAAGGTCGGGTTATACACAAAGGGAAGCCCATTAGACTAACAGCACATCTCTCAGCAGAAACTCTCCAAGCCAGAAGAGGGTGGGGGCCAATATCCAACATTCTTAAAGAAAAGAATTTTCAACCCAGAATTTCATATCCAGCCAAACTAAGTTTCATAACTGAAGGAGAAATAAAATCCTTTACAGACAAGCAAATGCTTAGAGATTTTGTCAC
>NW_016808858.1:863593-868331 GCF_001698545.2 Rhinopithecus bieti
ACTTCATGTCTAAAACACCAAAAGCAACGGCAGCAAAAGCCAAAATTGACAAATGGGATCTAATTAAACTAAAGAGCTTCTGCACAGCAAAAGAAACTACCATCAGAGTGAACAGGCAACCTACAGAATGGGAGAAAATTTTGCAATCTACTCATCTGACAAAGGGTTAATATCCAGAACCTATGAAGAACTCAATCGAATTTACAAGAAAAAAAAAACAAACAACCCCACCAAAAAGTGGGCAAAGGAGATGAACAGACATTTCTCAAAAGAAGACATTTATACAGCCAACAGACACATGAAAAAATGCTCATCATCACTCGCCATCAGAGAAATGCAAATCAAAACCACAATGAGATACCATCTCACACCAGTTAGAATAGCAATCATTAAAAAATCAGGAAATAACAGGTGCTAGAGAGGATGGGGAGAAATAGGAACACTTCTACACTGTTGGTGGGACTGTAAACTAGTTCAACCATTGTGGAAAACAGTGTGGCGATTCCTCAAGGATCTAGAACTAGAAATACCATTTGACCCAGCCATCTCATTACTGGGGATATACTCAAAGGATTATAAGTCATGCTGCTATAAAGACACAAGGACACATATATTTATTGGGGTACTATTCACAATAGCAAAGACTTGGAATCAATCCAAAGGTCCATCAATGACAGACTGGATTAAGAAAATGTGTCACATACACACCGTGGAATACTATGCAGCCATAAAAAAGGATGAGTCTGTGTCCTTTGTAGGGACATAGATGCAGCTGGAAACCATCATTCTCAGCAAACTATCGCAAGAACAGAAAACCAAATACTGCATGTTCTCACTCATAGGTGGGAATTGAACAATGAGATCACCTGGACACAGGAAGGGGAGCATCACAAACCGGGTCCTATTGTGGGGAGGTGGGAGGGGGAAGGGATAGCATTAGGAGATACACCTAATGTAAATGATGAGTTAATGGGTGCAGCACACCAACATGGCACATGTATACCTGTGTAACAAACCTGCACGTTGTGCACATGTACCCTAGAACTTAAAGTATAATAAAAAAAAAAAAAAAAAAAGGAAAGAAAGAAAAGAAAAAGTGAAACTGATTAGGAGAATTTTGCTCAAATGGGAAACAATTAAGATTGAAACTAGGCTGGTGTCGGTGGGTGAATAAGTAAAGGAACCACTTGGTAAGCACTCACTGCTGGGCCCTGTGAGTCGAGCAATTGATGATATGCCATCTTTTTGAGAATCCTTCGAATGACAAGTTGTCACTGGTCATCAGTCTGTTAAGCAAGTCTGTCACCAAAAGAGAGATCTGATATTCAAATTGCATTTAGTGTTTCAGAAAACAGAGTGCAGGCAGGAGACTTTCTTCATATAAACTGCTATTTTTTAGGCATCTGAAATTAATGAATTGCAAAATTCAAATAACTTGTTTTATACAATTTGAATAAAAATGTGCAAAGAGAAATTGAGTTATACCTACTAGTCAATTAGCAAGCTGCTTCTCACTTGCCATGTAGTTTTTATAACACTTTAGAACATTTATTTCTCAGTATTATCATTTATAGAATAATTTTAATCCCAAAATAGGCATCCTGGACATTTTTTAGCATATGCTTTGATAGAATATTCATTTATAAATTTCTAGATACTGGTTAATCTATAATAGGGTGTTTAGTGACTACACTGCATAATATCTACTATTTAATAATTGTGTATATGATGGCATATATATTACATACTGGCAATTATTTATAGAAGAGATATTTTACATAGTGTATGTGTGTGTGTGTGTGTGTATATATATATATATAATGGAATGCACAGACATGTGTATTTAAGCCTCGTTACTTCATATCTCATAGTTGAATTTTCCACGAGAATATAAGTTTTGAAATGACTTTATTTCCTAATCTTTAACTATAATAGCATGATATAAGAAAATCTGGCTGTCCTTAGATACTGTATATATGTACTTTACAGTCATAGAATTTTAGTTGCAGCACACGGGGTATGTATTTACCATGTAAACTGTATATTTAAAATAATGTACAGATGGTCAAAGAAATAAATAGAAAGAATATTACAACTATGTGTTTGCATTTAGATTATTGTTTTTAATGTTTCCACTATACAGGAACAGATAAGCAGAGAATGGCATGGATCTTTATTGTCAAATAGCATTGATTTGTGAAAAACCACTTTTGTGAGGTGAAAAGTCAATCTACATAGACTCTATTAAGACCCGAGAATTTCTCAAAACCACATTTTAACATAGTGACCATAACATATAACACTTCTCTCTCAGTGTCATTATGTTATATTGGAATCCAAAATATTATCGCAAGAAAGATAATAAAATGGCTTCAAAATTACAGCTTCTCTTTTCAATCTCTTAGTCTTCTTAGATGAACTCCTGGCTTGGCAGAAATCTCTGAATTCTGCTCATTCCATATTCATGAATAATAATCATGTACCGTGAAATATGATCACTGAACATGAATTAATTGTGCTTCCCAGGATATATTTTTATTTTTCACATTTCACAAAGATTTATGAGAGATGGTTGTTGCCATTTACTGGCATCCATGCTCCACTAATCAACATTCTTGTATATCCATGGGGAAGAATGGCCATAGAGTAACAATTCACTTCCTTCATCTTTTAATAATGTGTGTTTCTGTGTAGAGAATGTTAATTAGTTTAACCTTAGACTCTTTAAAAACATTTATTTTTTAATTCACAAGTTATTGAGAAAAAAACGAGAGCAACTGATTCAAATTAAGAACAAAGCATTATCTCATATATTTCTTATAATGGGTGAATTAATTGAAAAATAGTCTTATCGTGGAGATAGGAGAATATCCAGCTGGAAGAGAGGTGGTGATAAGTCACTGTATTTTCTTATGTTTCATCAGACTTCCTTCCCCTCTAAGGGGCAAGTTAGAGGCTTATTCTAATAAGCTCACAACTGTATCCAGTTTAGTCAAGTTTAAGCTCTCAGCTTCATCATGCATTGGCTTTTCAGTCGTAAGCAAGTCAATTAGGATGGTGGCAGAGGAGTCTAGAGGTTATATAGATTCATTTGGTCATTTGTTTCCTTTGGTCAGCCAGGCACTTTGCTTTATTTAGTTTATCTCATTTAATCTTTGTAAAGATTATTATTTTTACTGTTCATCAAGTAGGTATGATTAACTTTGTTATATTCTAGAAAATGGAAGCCCAGTGATATTAAACAACCAAGTTAATAACTGGTACTTGGGGAATTTGGGGGAAGAAATAAAATGATATATGTACTTTGAAAACAAGGCAGCATCAAAGACATGTAAGATATGACATCATATAAGGACACTTAATCAAGGTGAACTGAGACCAGGTATAATGAAGTTAATATGTCAAAAAAAAAAAGTTGAGGAGATTCCTCAGTGATAGGGTTGCCAGATTTAGCAAACAAAAATATCAAATATATCTTAAATTTGAATTTTAGAAAATCAGTTAACTTAGCATAATATCCCATGCAATTTTAGAGACAGCTGATACTAAACAAATGTGTTTCTTAAAACTGATATTTGAATTTAAATGTGTGTCTTGTATTTTATCCGACTGCCCTCAGAGACTTTCCTTTATAAGAAATAAAAGCTAGAGAGGCCTCTACTACTGAGGACAGAAACTTGGAAAGCTGTTACAGTAGGACTTCTGTGCTTTGATTACACATCTAATATGATGACTTTCATTTTTGGAGATTAGGTCCCAAGTATGAGAAAGATTGAAGTGTAAAATTGTTTGGAAAAACTGCAGCCTAGATTAGCAAGTTTGAGTTAATGGAAGGGTGCTATGTATGGCAGTAACATTGAGATCCATAAAATCCAGTAATAATTAGGTTTGGATAGCTGAGTAAAGCTTTGATTAGAAAAACTTGGGCTGGCTCTTGAAAGATGTGTATTTGAAGAGGAATAAAAGAGGATTAATCTCTGGTGGCATTAGCAAAAATAAAACATGGGAATGAGTCTTTTTCAAATATCAATTCTGTACAAACATCTGTAGCTACATAAATATCACATGAAGAAACAGCTGAGAAAAAGTAAATGCTCATAAATAAGATTAACAAGGTATGGTTGGGCCCAGCAAGGCAGGGATTAAATTAGGAAGACAGTAGATACTGAAGACCAGTCAGGGAGCTGTTAGAGTAAGCATCCTGCAGAAGGCATCAACAGACAGAATAAATCTTGCTGGTTGCTCCAACAAACATGCAGCATAGGAGGAAGGGAAACAACTTTTACTGAGAAGTTGTATTTGTGTCAGTCATTGATATTTTATCATATTAAATGTTCAAAGTTAAATTAATTGTGAAGTATGAATATATATGTCAGTATGAAGATAACCAATGCAAACCAGGATCATTGAATTAAAAAAAGAGTTTTGTTTAATCTATTTATTGCCATCTATGTCCAAAGAGGAAGTCAATGTTGCCAGATAATCTCCTTGTGCTCAAAGAGTTCAAAAAATTATGTCACTATTTAAGAGAAACATAACTGGAATTAGGAAATCTGGTTGTGCTATTAACAAGTTAAGAGAGTTTATTCATCTGTAAAATGGGAACAAGACCATCTTAGGGAAAAAGAATAAAGATTCTATTAGATAAGTTTTGGGCAAAGATTATCTCAGCTCTAATATTCAAGGTTCCCTTCTACGGAAAAGCCATTATTCTGAGACTTTTTTTTTTTTTTTTTTT
>NW_016808858.1:872230-894095 GCF_001698545.2 Rhinopithecus bieti
GGGGGGGCGGTCTGATATCAGCCTTAGAGCATTTTGCAGATTGGGCCCACTCTGTAGAATGAATTCTCAAAATTAGAGAGAACTGTCTTTATGATTTAATACCTATAGGACAAATTATATGTATGACAAGATGGGAAGTAATGATATAAAATTATGTATTGTTGTACATATTAAGTGAGATATCTTATATAAAGCATACCACAGGCACACAGTATATGGTGATTTCCTTCCTTCTCCAATCATACCCTACCCTTCCAGGTCCAATGCTTGTCCCCTTCCAGGGTTACCTTGTGCCAATTTACCCGTAGCCCAGTGGTACAAATTTACAGCACCTATCAGGGATAACAGCCAGAAATGACATACTCTTCCCCAAAAAGACTTTTCTCTAGAGCGTAGAGGGTAGAATTAGGTCAGTTATATAAGACTCACATTAAACGAGTACACTCTGGGCCACTTTGGTGATATTGTTAATGTTTCTGCCTTCAAGTGGTAACAAGAGGAAGGTGAAGTTAATTTCCCTTGCTTCAGAAGTTCTGTTTTATAATTCTGAAGGGTACATTATTGAAATGATAACCTACATTCAATATTAACCATTTGCTGCCAAAGTAAATACTATATTTCAATAATTTCATAAATATCCAAGAGAAATTGTCCCAATATTCATACATATTGAAGTTAGCTCAGCAGGAAAAGCCATTTTAGCGATGAGGCTCTGAAGAGGCCCCACTATTTTGAGATAATTATATGTGATACATCAACTGCAAAAACCATATTTGTGAGAGCTGCTCAGTTATGTCTGAATAAGAATCTTAGAACTACAGAATGTTCCAGTTGGAGAGGATCTTGTCTAATGCATTTATCGTAGAGATAAAGCAATCAAGACCTGGAAATGTTAAATTATTTGCTTAGGATTGCCCAAGAAATGGAAGAGATGGTTCTGAACCAGGTCTTTTGACTCAATTTTTTTCTAACGCATTTATTATATAAAGCAACTAAGACCAGGAGATGTTATTTGTTCTGCATTGTTCAGTAAGTGGAACAGATAAAAATATTTTTCAATCAACAAACTCTTACTGTTGATGTAAATATGGCTGACACTGTCTCTCTGCCTTAAAGTTTATTATAATGAAATGCAAAGAAACCTATGAAAACCTTTCATTGTGAAAGACAAAATTACTTTTTTTTTCCCCAAACCCAGGTTTTAACGCAGAAAACTTTAAGCTCCAGGAATTAAGATATTCTTTTTGAAGCTATAATACTAAACACTCAATTTTGCATGTGGGGAAATTGAAACAAATATTTTAAATGTTTTGAACATAATTTTCACAGCTAGAAAATTACTTAAAGGCATCTCAATCTCTGTCTATGCTTGTTTCATTCATATTTGATAGCTTTTCTCACCTAAATTCTGATAAATCCTGATCTTTCTGTCTTACCTCCCTATCACTCACCCTGAATTTCATATATTTATATTTGATTTTAACTCCAGGGGAAGATTTTGTTGATCTCTTTTACTAATTTCTCTTTCTTTGTGCATTTCAGTACATGGCTTTAGTATTCTAATGTCCTCCAAAATTTTAAATTTCTTGCAAAAGAAATTGGCGATTCTTACCAGGTTTGTATCACAAATAAATCTTTTAAACACCGTCTTTAGTCTTCCAAGCAGTTGCTGACATTTTATTCATGTTTGTATCACTGTGACTTGCAGGTAGGGGGTACTAAATGCTGTCTGCTAAGTGCATGAATGATTAACGGAACAGCACAAGGGGGAGCACCCCAGGCTGGGACTTTTTAGTTCTCTCACCAGGTTTGCCAAGATGTTTCAATCAGTATGCTTTGAGTACCACTTCAGAGTCAGCCTGAGTCTGACTTATTCTACCACCATCTATTTTACTTCAATTTTCTATAACTCATTTTAAAAAATGCCAATGAAAATTCTGCCATATGCTTGAAACATTTTGAGGCTCATATTAGTGGAATGACTTCTAGTTTTCCCAGCTTCTTCCAGTGCAAGTTTTCTAAACATATCTCAAAAAGCCATAGTTTTATATCACAACAGTTTCATGAGGAAGTGAAACAGACTATGAACCTTTTGTACTGATCTATGGTATCTCTAGAAATTAAGCAAATTCAGATACACAGTTGAGTATGCATACATTTTTACATACAGCATATAAAGATTCATGCAAAATGTTGAATCATCTAGAGAATTTCAGGCTTGGGTAGGAATGTACAATACTGAATAAAGTGGCTCATAACTTTTAGAAAAGAAATATTCTGTTTTCATTTCATCTCATTTGACTCCACTTGTATATCCTAAAACAATTTTACAATAATGCTTTCCCTGATTAACCATTAATTCAAATGATAAAAAAAAAAAAAACAAGACTTAGTTTTCTAAATTCCAGTTGCTTGTTGGATGTAATAGTACTTTTAATTACTAAATTATTCCAAAATTAATACTATTGGACTCTGACTTCTGACTATAATGTTTCAACAGAAATCAGATATACCATCCTATATAAAACAATTAAAAAACTGGACAAAATATATAGTAGTTTTCAAGAAATACAATATTGAACAATGTAGGAGAGTAATCCCTGAGAAATGAGAAACAAACAAGATGAATCCTATAACTACCCTAGCCCATAGCCATGAGGGAATTTCCAGGTCATTGCAACAGGAGTCTGAGGACACAAAGGCTTCTAACATCTACAAGATAGAGGACTGGAGAAGAGGACTCTGACAATTCACAGAGGGCATTTTTTGAGTATTCAGAAGGTAATTTATCAGTGCCTGAATGTGAGTTAACCATTAGAGGCTGTAAAACATACAGTCTGAAAGTATTGGATTGAACAGTACTCAGTATACACACAGGACCTGGATTAGTGCCTGTACCCATAAATCTAAGTAGAAAGTCTTATAATTCACAGACACAATAGAGTACTCAGAAGGCTCTTGCCTCTGTAGTGGAGAATGTTTCTATATATATATATACTAAACACAGCTGTAATCCTACCTAACAAATTATAAAATAGTAACAGTAAAGAACAAGCTGCTTCCAACTAACTGAACTGCATCCCAGAACAAAGTTGAAGAGATTTATAAGGATAAAAAGAATACAACAATCACCAAAGTAAAATTTACAATATCTGAATTCCAATTTAAACAAGCTACCAGGCATACAGAATAGTGGGAATAAACAACCAATAATGAAAAACAATAACAATTAATTGAAACATTCCCAGAATTGAAATAAACATTACCATGGATCAAAGTGTCAATTCATTAAGCAGTAGAAAAATCCTAATCATATAAGCACTAATAACAGGTCTGTAAAATACAGAAAGCAAAAATGAATAAACTGTAAAATAAAAGAATTCACAACCACAGTCAAAATTTAAATGCCCCTCTCTCAATAACTTGACAAAACAAGTCAACTGAAAAATAAGAACATAGTAGACTTGAACAATTCATCACTCAACAAGGCCTAACTGAAATTTGTAGAATAGTCCACCAAACAATGGCAGCATATACATTATTTTCATGGACACACAAAACACTTACCAATATGAACCATATTCTAAGCCATAAAACAATCTTTAATAAATTTAAAACAATTCAAGTCATACAATGTATACTTTTGGCCACAATAGAATTAAATTATAAATCAATACCAGAAGGATATCTGAAAAATCTTCAATATTTGGAAACTAAATAAAAAAATTTATAATAACTCATGTGTCAAGGACAAAAATCAAAATGAAAATCAGAAGGTATTTTGAAGTAAATACAAATAAAACACAACATATCAAAATCTGTGACTTATCAATTTAGGGCATTATATGCTATATTAGAAAAGAAAGAAGGTTCTTAATTGATTTTGTGTTGCTATAACAGAACACCAGAGACTGGGTAGTTTATAAAGCAAAAAGCTTAATTTGGCCCATAATTTTGAGGTCTAGAAGGTTCAAGATTGGTCATTTGCATCTGGTCAGGGCCTCAGGCTGATTTCACTTATAGTGGAAAATAACAGAAGGGAAGCTTGTATGTGCAGAGATCACATGGTGATAGAGGAAACAAAGAGGGGAGGAGTTAGGCTCTTTTTAACAACTCCACTTGTGGGAACTAACAGAGTGAGAACTCACTCACCTCTGACAGTGGGCATTAATCTATTCATGAGAAATCTGTTCCCATGACCCACATACCTGTCATTAGGCCCCACCTCCAATATTGAAATCAAATTTCAACATTAAATATTTGGGGAATAAACATTCAAACCAGAGAAAAAGGTCACAAATCAGAGGCTTCAGCCCCTACCTTAAGAAATTGGAAACAGGCTGGGTGCAGTAGCTTATGCCTGTAATTCCAGCACTTTGGGAGGCCTAGGTGGGTGGATCACGAGGCCAGGAGTTTGAGACCAGCCTGGCCAACTTGTGAAATCCCGTCTCTACTAAAAATACAAAAATTAGCTGGAGGTGGTGGCATGCACCTGTATTCCCAGCTACTTGGGAGGCTGAGGCAGGAGAGTCACTTGAACCCTGGAGCCAGAGGTTGTGGTGAGCTGAGATCATGCCATGCCACTCGCACTCTAGCCTGGGCAACAGGGCAACAGACTCTGTCAAAAAAAAAAAAAAAAAAAAAAAAAAGAAGAGAAAAGAAAAAGAAGGAAATTGAACAGAACAAATGAGATAAAAATAAGCAGAAAATAGAAAATAAAAATCGAAGCAAGATCAATGAAAGAGAACAGCAGAAAAACAATTTACCAGAAAATTCAGTGAAAACAAAAAAGCTTAGTTACCTGAGAAAAATCAATACAACTGATAAATCTCTATCCAGATTGGTCGCAAAAAAAAAAAAAAAAAAAAAAAAAAAGAAAGAAAGGAAGAAAGGGCACAAACAACCAATATGAGATTTTAGAGAACATATTGCTACAAATTATATAATATTAAATGGATCATAAAAAAATTGTAAACAATTTTATGCCCACAATTTTGACAATTTAAGTGAAATAGAAAAGGTCCTTCATAATTCATTCTGGAAGAAACAGATAACTCAAACATATATATGTACACACACACACACACACACACACACACACACACACACATATATATATAAATTTGGAAAATCAAAGTGTACCTTTTTACCAAACAAATGAACAAGCAAAATCTTTATATTTTACTGTTGAGTTTATTTTAATAATTTGAGATTGGTTTATTAAATACATAATTAAACTAAAGAACAAAAATATCACTCTATGAAGAGAACAAAATTTGGCTCATATAGTTGATTAGTGGTAAAATATCTTTAAATTGGTTTGGATAGTAGAAACACATACGGATATTTTAAACAAATAATTTTATATGTTTGCTCCAACATGTTACACTGCTTCCCTAAGTCTGTTTCTTTCATTTCTATAGTCATTGTAACTTAGAAGCAGTAAGTACTCACAGAATACTTATTACATGTTGAGAAAGTTGATTGCTAACATTTTCATTACTTAAACTAATCTAAACCTCAGTTCCTTTACGGTATGAAAAGACAGTTTATAAAATATAAACATACGAAACTATAAATCTACTTCTATTATTTAAAAAAAAGAAAAAAATGAAAATTAATGAAGTGGCTAAAGGATCTGTGACAGCCTGATTTTTACAATGCCTTGGAGGACAGATGAAATTCTATGTCTTAGTTGGGACACCACATTTGGTTTACTTGCCACCATTATTCCTGGCTTTATTCAGCAATACATTGTATCATGATTATGACAGAAAAATAATCAGCCTGTGACATTCCTCAAATGCCTCCATTCTGTGCAAAAGTATTGCCCAACCTATATATTAAAACTATATATATGATGGTATGCTGCCTTTTGGCTCTATAAGAAAAATTATTTTATTCAGTAAACTTGGAGAAGTAGAATGATGAATACATCTTTAATATGTCAATAAGTCATTTTCTTTCTAGTAGCAAGATTAGATTTATAAATATAGGACTGCTTTGATACTTGTAGAATTTTCTTATTATTATTAAACACTTATTACATAGAAATTTTGCTTTGCAAGTGATAGTAGAGCAATATATTTATTATATTTGCAGAAGGCATTATTCATTCCTGTGATTCAAATTATTATTCTGAAAGTAGCTCTAATAAAGTAGTTCATTTGTAGAACAAAGCTGACTAATAAACATATGTCTCTAAATCACAGTTTATATAAATATTCAATGAAATCAGCAGAAGATATTAAAAGTAAATGTATATTTCAATTGTATGCAAAGGGGGAAAAAAAGACAGCATTCATTATTTTCTAGACTCAAAAAGTTGTTATGGTTGGACAGGACCCCCCAAGTCATTGAATCCATTAATTGAATCTATTATGAGAGTTTATACTTGTCCTTAATAAATTTCAGCTTTCTAGAATATGTCCTGTTTTTCCATCAGAAAGGATTTTTTTCCTTCCAGTTCTTATCCTATAATTAGTCACATTGGTTTAAACTTTCAGCTCTACATGAAGGACAAATTTCAAAAGCAACATTTTCATGACTTCATACAAATCACTAATAAGAATGTTTCCAAATAGAGAAAAGCAGTCCTAATAGAGTGGAAAGAGCATAGGTCTTGAAATCAAAATAAATAGGTTTGAGGCTTGATGCCATCATTTCTGAGCTTGTGACCTTGGCCAAATCACATAACACTGTAAACTCCAGCTTTCTCCTCTGGAGCAGAGAAAATGTATCAAGATAGGAAGATACTTTATCAACTGAAAATGACTATATACATTTACATATTTGTCTAGATTGTGCAGTAGATATGCTACTGAATAATATTTTTCATTTGCTCTTAATAAACATTATTTAAAAAATGAATCAGTCTATATTAACATGTAGCTACCAATAAATCTAAACTCACATATTTATATAACCTTAGACAATAACTGCACAGATTTTTCCAAGATATCTTGCTAAGTTTATTCTCTCAATAGTCATTTTTTGAAACAAAATGAAAGAATTCATGTTGTTAATGGCAATATCATTATTTGTCATTAATTCTTGTTAAAATGAAAATAAGTTTACTTTTCTTAAATCATCCTAAGCAAATACATGTGGGTTACTGTGGATCACTTAATTCCTTTTAAGGACTTTGTCTTAGTTGATTTTGTGTTGCTATAACAGAATACCTGAAAATGAGAACATAGATTTGTTTCTTACAGTTCTGGAGGCTGGGTAATCCAAAGTTGAAGGGCCCATACCTGGCAAGTGCCTTCTTGCTGCTTTATCCCATGTTGGAAGACAAAAAGGCAAGCAAATACGTGTGCAAGAGAGAAAGGAAAGGGACTGAACTCACCTTTTTACCAGGAGCCCACTCCTGCCATAAGTAACCCACTTCCATCGTAATATAGTTAATCTATTCATGAGCTCAAAGCCCTCACGACCTAATCACCTCTTAAAGTCCTCACTCTAAACACTGTTGTATTGGGGATTAAGTTTCCCACACATGAACTTTGGGGGACATATTCAAATCATAGCAGATTAATTTTTAAAAATAAGCCAATGTACACGCTTATAATCCCAGCACTTTGGGAGGCCAAGGCAGGCGGATCATGAGGACAGGAGATTGGAGATCAAGACCATTCTGGCTAACACAGTGAAACCTTGCCTCTACTAAAAAATACAAAAAAAAAAAAAAAAATTAGCTGGGCTTGGTGGTGCACACCTGTAATCCGAGCTACTCAGGAGGCTGAGGCAGGAGAATGGTGTGAACCCAGGAGGCGGAGCTTGCAGTGAGCTGAGATGGCACCATGGCACTCCAGCCTGGGCGACAGAGCAAGACTCCATCTCCAAAAAAAAAAAAAAGAAAAAAAAGAGAGCCAATGTAAATATGAGCAGTATTATTATTTTTCTATTATTGGTATTCTTTTCGAACCCCATACCTTTTGAAAACACGGTGTTCACTGGTTTGCTAGTCTTTGCAGAGAAGTATTAGAAAAAAGCACTTTATAATTTGAAAAACTATGATGAACCTGGCTTTTACAGTTATTAACCCTGGAATCTTGGGCAAATAGCTTTGCCTCTCAGAGCATTGAATTGTTAACTATAGAAATGCATAAAACATTTTTTAATTTGCCAATTTGTGATGAAAATTAAAGGAAATAACGTACACAAAATATTTAGTAAATGTCTCGCTCCAAATGTTACCTCCCTATGTCTTGCTTTGTTACCATCCCACTTTCCTCTGAAACAGAATGAAGTATTTCTAAGTGTGTCCTTTGGAGGCATGGATTACTAAACATATAATACAAGTAGAAAATATAGTGAGCACTAAAAAATAGCTTTTCTAAAATTTGCATAAGCCAACAAAAGCACAAAATTTATTCCTGTTGAAAGTGATTTTATTTGGGGGCACTAGAAAATATAGCCTCATAAAAGGAAAGCAAAATTATTTTTATTCTGATGTATAAGATTCATTTTAGAAATATATACAAATGGAGGGTGCTGCCTACAGATACACATCACTGAAGCCAGGAAGTTTGTAAGCCAAGGTAATAATCAATGACCTCAGTTGAATTCCTGAAAGGTCTCTACATCAGTGTTAAAATGGCCATAGATAACAAGATAATTAACTATCTGTCCTGAGAATCTATTTGAAAGAGCTGTTCTAAGTTTCTGAAAGCAAACCACTAAAAAGAGAAAAGTGAAAGCAGAGAATTTGGGCTTATTCCATTCACTGGCCTCCTGTTTTCCATTAAAAGGGTTGTTCATAACTCCCTTACTTTTTGTTCTCTGCATCTTTGCACATTTGCTTGAGGGGCAAACAAACAAACAAACAGAAAAACAGGGGTCTAAGGTAGGAGGAAGAAGGGTCATAGTTCTAAAATATTTCCAGACAAAGAGCAGCTCAGCTTTCCATGCCACCTTCCTCCATGATGTGTAAGCCATATCCTTAGTTTCTCTATTCCTTCTCCAATACTACTTTGCTTTCAATCCTGAGCAGCTCTTTTTGGACTACTGCAATGATAGGTCAGTTGATATTCCCAAGCTCTAGTCTGATTTTCCTTTTGATTCACTTCCATATTACTCCTGGAGTGATCCTTTAGATACAAAACTTGCTTCTGAATTCCCCCTGCTTGAAATCTTCTATAATTCTACTGCTTTCAGGATACAGTTTAATCTGGAAAATAAATCACTTCAAATTTTTAACCTATGTTTCCAGAGTCTTCTCTAGCCACAGAAAATTAAAACTTGAAAAACACCCTTAACTCAAGAACACCAAGAACTCATTTGTCCCTTTTTGATGAGAGACAAGAGCAAGGCCCTCAATACACTCTCGGTGATGAATGAATTATTGAATACTGGAGTTCCAATCTCCTACTTACATTTTATCGTGAAGCAGCTTATGCTTAATTCTTTTTGATGACTCTTTCATGGAAAATCATTTCAGTGGAAGTTTTTATAAATTATTTTTGAATTGAGAAGAGATGATTACTCTCCCAGATTATTGCTTAGATCAAATCATTTAAGTGACTTCATATACCATATATTTTCTGAGCAACTGCTAAGTGCCAGACACTGAGAATACAATGGTAAAGAAATAGATATATGTCGTCTGGAATTTATACCTTAGTTGGAAAGAGAATTAATTAGATGAATAATTTCTGTACAGGATGACGCAACTTTAATATCGACCTATTGTGTTATAGCTACTGTGTTATACATAGTCGAGCTTACGATGTTGCGAATAAGATAGATATATAGATAAAAATGCCAAATAATGTTTAATTACAAATTACATAAAGGCAATGATTTTAAGCTGCAGGATAATAAGCAATCATGCAAAAGAGGTGAAGTTATTTTAGGTAGCAAGGGAAGACTTCACTGAGGAAGTGACATCTACACTGATATTTGATGGATGAGTAGGAATTAGCTCAGCTAAAAACTGTAAGAAGATCATTCCAATTAAAAGAATAGCATGTGCAAATACGGAGGCAGAGAAAAGCTTGGCATATTTTAAGAACTCAAACAAATTCAATTCAGCTGATAAAAGATGTGAAAGTGTGGCAGCAGACAGGGCTGGTATACAATTACCTTCATAAGAATATTGACTCTTCCAGTTCCTGAATGTGGTACATCTTTCCCTTTAAGTCTTTATGTTTTCTCAGTGATATTGATTGCCAATCTTTTCAACATTTCAATCCATATTCTCTCTCTCTCTCTCTCTCTCTCTCTCTCTCTCTCTCTCCCTCTCTCTCCCTCTCCCTCTCTCCCTCCACAACAATCCTTATATTCATCTCAAAACACATATTGTCCCCAAAAATGATAATCTCAAATACTGGAAACTTGAGATATCTTTTTTTTCTCTCTAGTTTTTTGAGTGTGACAAAAAACGGAACTCCAACAGTTTTCAACAAACAAAATGAGGAATTAAAGAATATTAACAATCTTGAAATAAATATGTTCTTGCGCGGGCACAAGGAGATCGAGAACCTCATCCTGGCTAACACGTTGAAATCCCCGTCTGCCTTATAAACCCTAAAAAAAAAAAAAAAAAAAAAAAAAAAAACATAGGGCCGTTTGCAACAAAACACAGATTAGGAAACAGGTGCCTGTAAAAACACAGTAAAAAAACTCACGAGGAACTGAGGGCCAGAAAAAGAAGAAAAATGGCGTAAGCCGCGGGAGGCGGAGGGCTTGCAGTGAGTTGAGATCCGCGGCCCCCTGGCACTCCCAGCCTGGGCCAGACAGAGGCCAGACTCCGTTCAAAAAAAAACCAAAAAAAAAGAAAAAAAAGAAAAAAAGAAAATTTAGTGTTCTTCAGTAAGATTTTCTTAAAACGTGATTTTAATAATTTATTCAATTCATTTTGTCTATTCTTTTGCAAGTGTTTCTTATTCAAATGCTGGGAAATCCCAGAGCAGTTCTCCAGTTTTCTTGTGTTTTCTCTCCTCTATTACTTTGCCTTTCTGTTTTACATTTTTAGATATTTCCTCAATTTGTTTCTTCATACCCTTCTATTAGATGTTTTATTTGTTATATAATCTTTCATTTTAAGACCTTATTACATTCCTTTGTACAGCATTTCCTTCCACTTTTAAGGATGCAGTATCTTTTGTTTTGTGTTCGAGGATATTACTATTAGTTCTGTAACTTTCCATCTCCCTGAAGAGTTTCTATATCCTTCAGTATTTTAAGTTTATTGGCTTTGTGCTCTGTCTTCAGTGTTAGAAGTTTTCCTCAGATGTCCTAGTGATGTGCAATGGTCTCTTCATAATTAATGTTAGGCAATTTCAAAAACAAGACTAGAGACTGTGTCTGTGAGTGGGGCCTGTCTATTGTAGATTTTACATCAGGAAGTACTACTGACTAGGATGCTCACTGGCTCATCACTGACGTAGAGCTGGTTTCATGGGTCTCAGGGAAGAAGATACTCCCACTCTCCTGCTTAGAGAGAAAGTTCTGGCTACCTGCATTCTAGGATCCCAAATGGAGAACAGAACTTGGGCTGTCAACATTTAGTTTGTAAAAGTTTTCTTATTTCCACATTTCAGTATAGTGCCTTGCCTCTTACCTGGTGTTGGGACCTTAAATCCGGAGATCCTCTTTTTCACCCTGTACTCTGGATAAATTTCAACTCTTTGGCCACTGAGATGGGATTTTGGGGATGCTTATTGCTTAAACAAACTTTTAATTATTCTTGCTTATTGTGGTCCTACCATCATTCCAGCTTCCAGAAGTAACTGCTATCACAGATTTCTGAGCGTTTGGAGGTTTCTATACTGCATATTGGATTACTCCTTGACTGAGAATTTGGCTTTCTTCATAAATTAGTTATCACTTGTCCATTTTAAAATTTGTGTTGCTGTCATCTCTTCTTGCATTGTTTTGGTCTTTGTAAGATTTAAGGGCAACATTTCTTTATTCTATTTGGAAGCATTAAGGAAAAAAATCCTGAAATTAAATGTCAGTATTCAATCTGCTGTCATTATTGGAAGTTGTTCTGATTGGCTTTTGTGGGCTTCACATAATTTTCTGTTGGTGGGGCAGAAGGACTGAGGATATTAGCAGTATTTGATGAACATATAAGAAACTACTAGAGCTAGATTACATGGAAAGTTTCTTTTATTCCTTGGAATATCCATATGAATTGCTTTCCTCCCCACCACCCTGTACACAAGCACTGTGGTTTATTTAGAAAGCTGTAAATTGGTAGCCTCCAACCTTACTGGCACCAGGGACCAGTTTCATGGAAGACAATTTTTCCATAGGACAGTGGGGCGGGGCAGGGCGGGTGGTCTCAGGGTGAAACTATTCCACCTCAGATTATTAGGCATTACATTCTCATAAGTAGTATGCAACCTAGATTTCTTGCATCTGCAGTTAGTAATAGGGTTTGTGCTCCTATGAGAATATAATGCTACTACTGATCTGACAGGAGGCACAGCTCAGGCAGCAATGCTCACTTGCCCACTGCTCACTTCCTGCTGTGTTGCCTGGTTCCTAACAGGTCACAGACCTGTACTGGCCCTTGGCCTAGGGATTGGGGACCCCTGCTCTAAATAATTTACCAGTACCTACATATGGGTATGTGTGTGTGTAGACGGGCATGCATATGTATATGGCAAACTTAGGTTTCTTAACTACCATTATCTTTTATGAGTCATATTTTGTATTGCACGTTCATTTTCAGAGTAACATATACTATATGCATAGTCACATTTATAAATCTAAACATGTGCTTTAATTTTAGATATCTAACATAGATGAGTTAATATTTATGAGCTCATGTGAAAACTTCACTAAGCATAAAGTTTGCTACTAAGTACCCTGCACATTTCTTAGTGCCTTGGTCTACCATGTTTTCTTTTTTTTACTTTCTCATGTGGAAGTCTTTATTTTTATTATCTATCTGATGGCTATTTCATTTATGTTAAGGATCATCACAGTTATTTCAGTAAACAGGATAAAATCAATTACACTGGATCCTGAACCCTTTTCTTTTCTTTTTTTTTTTTTTTTTGAGTTAAGGTTTGTTATTTTCTTAAGTATGGCTGATTTTTTTCTTTGTTGATTTGTATTGTTTTTCTGAACACCACTCAAATAAGATTGAGACAATTTTGTTATTTCGTCCATAGTATCAGTTGCCTTCAGTTCTTCCTCTAGGGGTACTATATTTGCATTAGCCCAATCGGCTCAGAAATACCAGAGGCAGTCTTACTTGCCCTACTTGCCACTCTACCATCTTCATTATAATGAGAAATGAGTTATGTCTTAAATCAGCAAATCAATATATTCTATGACTTTTATCAAGATAAGGGAATTGATATTCGACATACAGTGTGGGGGTCTCTTGTAAAAGAAATTGACAACACAAATCACAAGTGGGGTACAACTAATGCTGGAGAGCTGCTTTGTGTTTTAAATATGAATAAATCTCCCAAAATATGAAAGTGGAAAGACAAGCAGGACTCAAATGATTATAGCTTTTAGAATTAAAATAAATTGGGGCAAATACTGGCTCTAACCACAAGAGAGATTATCACTGTTTACCTATTTCTGAAGGAACGCTCAAAGCAATTAAGGTAGCTTGGGTTTTAGTACAAACAACACTACATGTTTTTTGTAATATTTCCAGTCCTCCTTAATTCGTTTCACCTGTTAACACAAGGCATATCCAAACATTACTATAAACATTAACCAAACTCTATGTTCTAAGTTAGAAAAAAAAATGCATTATATTTTTTTGGACAGTCACTGGGTTATGTAGGAAGAAGTAATTGTTTTTATATAAAAGAAAATGATTAATCTCACTCTAGGTGTTAAGATGGTGTTTAAAGTCATCACTTTTCCTCTAGAATAATATCCTTAAAGGTATATGAACAACTGGAGGAGGCCTTGAATGGTAGTTCTCAGAGACCATTATGACATCAAAGTAATGTAAGGCCAACAGAGTATTGACAGTTCAGTTTTCAGTTTTAGCAATTTTTAAGCATAACAAATTACCATAAATTACTGTCATCTAATACAAGAAAGAGTATTTTACTAACCAAAATAAAAAAGATAGTTTCTTCATTGTACTTACCAAAATTAAGTATTAAATATTTAGTACATATTTGCTATTTTTCTTAGACCTTAATTTTCTGTAGGAATAAGTGATGAAAAATCATTTTTTAAATAAAGGGCCATCACAACTACAAATACACAGACACACATAAATAATTATATATATATATAATTTATTTTTTATTTTGGACCTTTGAAAATTTCATTAAAGTCTTCCAAGGGCCAATGGACCAGCATTTAGTAGCCACTAGTATAATGTGTATTTGGGTAACTGATGTCCGTTTTCCACCATCTGGACATATTGTCACTAGTGACTGTCATATATTTACTGCACAAGAAGGATTAAATGGCATAATGCCCGTAAAAAGCATTTTGTAATCGTTAAAGCACTAATAAATATAAGGAATTAGTACTGTTACGGTTACGATATTGCCTCAGAATGCATAGCAAGAAATTCTAAGCTGAAAAAAATTCCCTTTATCTACTTAAAATCACAAGACTATGTAGATTTTAGAAATAAAATTTTCCCATAGGAGTGGTAATCACCAACTTTTCAGTTGTTTTGCTACATAATCCAGCCTGTTACAGAATATTCAAAAATGGAAAAGTGGAAGTGTCAGGCTATAGCAATCTCTTGAGATGCCATATTAAATATAAATACATCTTAAAAGTTTTTTGGCATATTATTAGAGCAAGATTTTATTGTAGGAAGCAAGAAGTTTATTTGTAATGGAGTATTTGTTTTTAAGCAGCACTGTCTTCACTGGCTGAATAAGCAATTTGTACAAATGACAAATGTATTTACTTTGCTTGAGAAATGAGGACATATGAACACCAGTTGTTTGCAAACCTCTTTGTAAATAACTTCAAATGTAAGACCTTTGTAAGTAATTTAATCAATGTGCTAAGGGCAATGCCATTCATGCCATTCACCTCTCCTGTAATTCCATCACCCTCTCCTAGGATCACCTGCTGGACCTCATTTGGCACTACTCCACATCAGCAACACTACATTTTCCTCCCTTAATCTTCCAGCACACTTCATCTTTCTGGATGTCTACTCACACATCCTTACATGCATACTCATATTTCACAGAGATTTCTAGACCTCATATTTCATGGAGATTTCTAGATCTTTTAGTTTTTAGTTTTCTACAAATATGTTATGCTCTTCTTGCTATGTAAACTTTGCTTTAGGACAAATGAAGTCAGCTAGTTCCCCTGCTTACACCATTTTCATTTCACCCTAACACTCTTTGAACAGCTGACTGCTTATTTTGTACCAGAACATAAAACTACTCAGTTGGCTGGTTGTTTGAATCCTGCTTCTTCTCCCAGACCTACTATTTTGATCTCAGATGATTCCAAGATTCTAAATGAGAAACTTTAAAAACTCCTATCTGCTAAAATATGGATTAAGGTTTCTTCAGCTTATTTACTTCATTAGGTGCTTATTTTGTACCAGGTATTCTTTATAGTGACATAGGATAGAGCAGTAAACAAACAAAATCCCTTTCTTCATGGAGCTTACCTTCTAGCATAGACTAGAGAGACAATAAACCAAATACATAATAAATTTTGTAGCAATTATGCTACATATTATAAGGTAATACATATTATTAACAAAAATAAAGTGCATGGGAGGTAAAGACTATCAATGGTAGGGTATGTTTTATGTTTAAATGTGATGGTCAGAGAAGCTTCAATGAGAAGGTGACAGCTGAGTGAAGATTTTACATGACAAATCTAGAAATGTTGATATATGGGGGAATATTGTTTCAGGCAAAGAGAATAGTAAGTGCAAAGGCCCTGAGATGGAAGTGAGACTAGGAACAGCAGGAAGACCACTGTGGCTGAAGTGAAGTGAGACAGGAGAGGAGCAATAGGACATGGATGGGAAAGGCAGAAGAGGTATGTGTTAATCTGGTAACATAGTGTAAGACTGTGGGTTTTACTGTAAATAAATGACAAGTAAATTAGATGGATTTTTAGATGAGAAAAAAGATAAACTTGTATACTTCTGTTACCATCTAAACCAGAATCCAGATATAATAGTTTAGTGTTCCTTGACATAGAAGTAATTGTACATTCACAACTTAGGATCATAATTCTCATCCAATCTTATTTGTTCTAATTTGGGCATGTATGTATTTTTCTTCAAAGTGTTTATTTGGAACTGGAGAAATGAGTACCCAGGATCATGACAGGACAATATAAGAAGAAGAAAATACATAAATTGATAAAGACAAAAATACAAAATGTTATTTCTAAATAGTAAAATAACAAACCAATCCCATAAAAAGTATAGAAAGGGATACTTGTTATCACAATTATTATACACCAGTGATTTAAAAATTTTAGTGAATGTAATAAATCAAGAAAATAATATCACCAGTATAAGGATTGGAGATAAATTGAGTCAGATATTTTGTGTTAATAAAATTATTGTGCATCTATAAAATCCAAAACTTCTGGAGAAAACTACAAATATTAAATAAAGATTTTGAATTATACAAACATCAAGTGGTTTTCTCATTATTACCAACAAATAGAAATCAAAATATACTAACAAAATTATAAAAGGTGGTAATAATTCAAGAAAACACAAAATATTTATAAAGCAATCTGTCTTTATGGCAGAATGTAAAATCTGAATAAAAGGCCTTCTCTTTTTTGTTAGAATATTTAATATCATTAAAATTTCAGCCCTCTAAATATTATTAAAACTTAATTTTATAATTAGAAAATAACCTGAAAAAATTCTTAAAGACCAATAATATTTAAGAGAAAACAAAATTAGTACATGAAAACTAAAAATTATTAGAGTGGCATGACTTACAAGTATTAAGTATAATAGAAAAACAGTGTAATCAAAACACTATGTTGGCCAGCCTTGGTGGTTCATGCCTGTAATTCCAAAACTTTGGGAGGCCAAGGCAGGCAATCATTGAGGCCAGGAGTCCAAGACCAGCTTGGCCAATGTGGCAAAACCCCGTCTCTACTAAAAATACAAAACTTGGCGAGTCACAGTAGCACATGCTTGTAATCCCTGCTGTTAGGGAGGCTGAGGCAGGAGAACTGCTTGAACCTGGGAGGTGGAGGTTGCAGTGAGCTGAGATTGCGCCACTGCACTCCAGCCTGGGCAACAGAGTGAGACTTGGTCTCAAAAACAAACAAACAAACAAACATCCACCTACTATGCTGCTACAAAAGAAAAGATAAATAAAACAATGGTACCAAAGAGAGTATCTAAAATGATATAATAGTATACAGAAAATATATAATTTAAAATATGCACAACTTTAATGAAATGTGAAGAAATGTTATTTCAGTGGCAAAGAATTTTTTATTTACTGAATAATGCAGGCACATCTGATCATCTGTCTCAAAGAAAAGAATACTGGACCTCTCACTGCACAGATTTTAATTTTAAAAATTGTAGTTGGATTAAATGAATAAAGGTACAAAACAAGAAAACAAAACTTTGCCAGTTTTCAGAGAATTTTTTTGGATCAAAAAGGGGAGTGAAGAAGCTATAAAATAACTTTTAAATATGTATTTGATTATGTACAGGCAAAAATGGCAAATTTAGCATAATCAGAATCCTAGAACCAAAGTATACATTGAGGGGAAATCTGTATGTCAATGATTATAAAGCCAAAGAGAAATGTGAGGAAGAGAATGTCCATATTCACATTGGTTACCTGGGGAGAAAGTAAGAAGAGACAGGAAGAAGGGAGAGGAGAAGGTAGACAAAAGGAAAAACAAACAAAACCACAAAAACCAAAAGAGATAATGATGGAAAGAAAATACAAAAGAGATAATGGAAAATTAAAATATATATGCACTAGCATAATGTCTACTTATATTAATGCTACATGTTAAAAAGGATGAATGGACACATTGCAAAGCATCAAAGAGGAAAAGGCAAATGAAAACAAAGATTTGATTTGGGGATTGGATTTTGCAAAGTATTCTTCTGGAATTCTGTTACAGCAATATAGTATCTGTAAAAATATATTTCAAATAAAAGTAAGAGAGACAGGCTTCAAAATGGTTGACTGGAGGTATCTGGTACTTACCCCTCCACAAAACAAAAACAAAACTAAAAAAACTCCAAGCAAATGAATAATCACACTTTGAATGTATTGCCTTAGAAAGAATGCAGGAATTCAACAGAGGAGTAACAGAAAACACCTAAGGCAGAAAGGAGAGGGAAGTGAGACAGCCTTCTCTGCCAGGAGCCAGGAGAAACTTCCCAATGTGGGGAAAAAGTAAGTGAGTGACACCTAATGGTCCATATCCCCACGACGGATTCCTACAATACTTACCAGAGCCATTCCATCCACACTGGCTGTGAGACGAACAGAGAGAGCTACCTGGAGACAGCTCTGACAGCATGGCTCCAGAAAGGGAGGTCACACTGTGTATTCGTCCGTTTTTACACTGCTGATAAAGACATACCCAAGACTGGGCAATTTACAAAAGGAAGTGGTTTAACTGGATTTTACAGTTCCATGTGCCTGGGGAGACCTCACAATCATGAAGGTAGGCAAGGAAGAGCAAGTCACGTCTCACATGGATGACAGCAGGCAGAGAGAGCTTGTGCAGGAAAACTCCCCATTATAATAACCATCAGATCTCATGAGACTTACCATCATGAGAACAGCATGGGAAAGACCATCCCCCCATGATTCAATTACCTCCCACTGGGTCCATCCCACAACACGTGGGAATTCAGGATGAGATCTGGGTGGGGACACAGCCAAACCATATCACGCTGGATCCCACATACACCTCAAGCCCTGAACAACTACAGTGAGACACCATTTTGAGAGCTCAGTCACCACCAGTCTGTATCCTGCGTCTCCTTATTCCTGGAGTAAAACTGACATCCCCTGCTCACAGATGGACGCTGCTATCAGATGCTGTAGCCAATGCTAAAGTACAAGCCATTGGCAGCAACCCCAACTGCCACAAGTAGCAGGGCCATCACGCATTTAAAAGTGCCATGAAGAAAGGTTATCTCACTTACAGCCACCACTTGGAGGTAAAACTTGAACTCCCAGCCTCCTGCCTATGGCTTCTGCCACTGAAAGTAACTCCACCATTCCCAGAAGCAGGGCCACAGTGCAGCTACTGCCTCCCTAACCAAGCATTCTGCCAGGAGTCTAAGCATCACTCAACTCATGCCTACCACAGCCAGCATCAGTATGTACCTCTGTGGTACCTGTGGACAGTCACACCCCATTCAAATATCCCTCCCCAAGTGCCTGAGCATGCCACTTGGCATCTGGGGGTTTGGAGATCACTCTGCCCCATCTACCACCTCTCATGGTGCTGAGGATGAGTCCATCAAAATTGCCACTACCACCACAGCTGGCACCTGTCCACACACACCAACTGTGGGCCAGCTATTGAAGCCACTGACAACACCAACTTGGACTGCTTGGAATCCAAAGGATCATTCTGCCACTGCTACCCCCATCACCAACACCACACCCACTGCTCAGGGACCTGAGGACCTACCCACCTGCCCAACGCAAAGCTGCCACTACCAGTACCTGAGCAAGCTGCCTGGAGGCCGAAGAATCAGCTAGCCTGAGCCCGTTAACATTGGTGCCAGTGAATGCTGTGCTTGGTGAGACTCAGGCACATTTAGCCTGCCATTGCCACCACTGGGGCCTGAAGACTATCTCAGTGGATGTTCCTGTCTCCAGCAAAACATCACTATAGCCTTCACTACCAATTGTACCCTAAGCTACCAAGGAAATCACAGACTATCCTGACACTGCCTATACCCAAACAAATCATACAAAGACTACACTGCTGCATACACTCAGAGCCAAAGTGCCCTACCGAATCAGTACCACAGATACTAAATAATTTGTAGATGACATGATCTTACATATCTAGAATAATTTAAAGACTATACCCAAAACCTTGTAGATCTGATAAATTTAGTAAAGTTGCAGGATACAAAATTAAAACTAAAATACCAAAATACCAGTAGTATTTCTATACACCAATAATGAACTGGCTGAGAAGAAAATAAAGAAGGTAATCCCAATTACACTGGCTATAAAAAATAAAATATCTAGAAGTATACTTAGCCAAAGAAGTGAAAGACCTTTACATAGAAAACTACAAAATTCTGATGAAAGAAATTTAAGAGAACTTAATTGAATATGGAGACATCACATACTCATAGATTGAAAGAATGAACATTGTTACAATGACCATACTACTCAAAGCAATTTACAGATTCCATGTAATTCCTATGAAAATACCAATAATATTCTTCACAGGAAAAGAAAAAAAATCTTAAAATTTTCATGGAATCAAAAAAGAGTCTGAAAAACCAAAGCAATCCTAAGTAATAACAACAAAGCTGGAGACATCACACTATCTGACTTTAACATATATTACAAGAATATAGTGACCAAAATAATATGGCATGATATGAAAAATGGTACATAGACCAATGGAACAGAAGAGAGAACCCAGAAATAAATCCATATGTTTTATATCCAAATGATTTTTGGGAAAGGTGTGAAGAATATTCATTGAGGAAAGAACATCCTTTTCAATAAATAGTGCCAGGAATACTGGATATCCATATGCAGAAGAAAGAAACAGGACTCCTATCTCTCATGACATACAAAATCATCTTAAAATGGATTAAAGACTCAAAGTAAGATCCCAAACTATAAAAGTACTAAAAGAAAACATAGAGGAAACACTTAAAGACATTGGTCTAGGCAAAGATTTTATAGCTAAGACCTAAAAAGCACAGACAACAAAAACAAAAATAAACAAATGGGATTGTTTTAAACTAAAAAGCTTCTGCACAGTGAAGAAAATAATCAGCACAGTGAAGGGATAACCTGTTGAATGGAATAAAATATTTGCACAATGTTTCATCTGACAAGATAGTAACATTCAGCGTATACAAGGAACTTAACAGCTAAAAACAACAACAACAACAAAAGAACTCCCACCCACCCCCACCAAAAAATTACAAATAATTGCATGAAAAAGTGAGCAAAAGACATGAATAGACATTTCTCAAAGACGTATAAATGGCTGACAGGTACATGAAGGAATGCTCCACATCAATAAGCACCAGGGAAATGTAAGTCAAAACCACAATGAGGTCTCATCATCCCAGTTAGAATGGCTATTATTAAAAAGACAAAAAATAAAAGATGCCAGCCAGGATGCAAAGAAAAGGGAACTCTTATACAATGTTGGTAAAAAATGTAAATTTATACAGATGCTATGGAAAACACCATAAAGGTTTCTCAAAAAAGAAAAAATGAAACTATCGTATGATCCAGCAATTCCAATACTGGGTATGTATATGAAGAAAAGGAAATCAGTAGATCAAAGAGATATCTGCACCTCCAAGTTTATTACAGCACTATTCACAAAAGCAAGGTATGAAATAAATCGAAGTATCCATCAGTAGATTAATTGATAAGAAATGTGGTATATATAAACACAATGAAATACTATTAGGGCATAATAAATAATGAAATAATTTCATTTTTAGCAACATGGATGAAACTGGTGTTCATTATGTTAAGTTAAATAAGCCAGGCACAGAAAGACAAATATCACATGTTCTCACTCATATATGCGGGACCAAAAAAAAAAAAAGGTTTTCACATGGAAGTAGATACCTGAGGCTGAGAAGGGTGTGTACATGGGTAGAGCATAAAGAAGAGAGGTTTGTTAATGGGTGCAAACATACAATTAGATAGAAGAAAAACATTCTTTTTTTTTTTTTTTTTTTTTTTTTTTT
>NW_016808858.1:894537-897893 GCF_001698545.2 Rhinopithecus bieti
TTGTTTTTTTTTTTTTGAGACGGAGTCTCGCTCTGTTGCCCAGGCTGGAGTGCAGTGGTGCGATCTTGGCTCACTGCAAGCTCCGCCTCCGGGATTTAGCCATTCTCCTGCCTCAGCCTCCGGAGTAGCTGGGACTACAGGCACCCGCCATCTTGACCGGCTAGTTTTTTGTATTTTTTAGTAGAGACGGGGTTTCACCATGTAGACCAGGATGGTCTCGATCTCCTGACCTCGTAATCCACCCGTCTCGGCCTCCCAAAGTGCTGGGATTACAGGCTTGAGCCACTGCACCCGGCCAGAAGAAAAACATTCTAATGTTTGTTAGCTAAGTAAACTGTCATTAACAAAAATATATTGTTTGTTCTAAAATAGCTATAAGCGAGAACTTGGAATGTTCCCAACACATAGAAATGATAAATACTTGAGGTGATGGATACTGTAAATACCCTAACCCTAACATGATCATTACACATTCTATGACTGTAAAAAAAAAAATCATGCACACCCCATAAATACGTACAAATATGTATCCATGACAAAAGCAATTTAAAAAATCACTTTTTGTAAAAAAAATTGCCAAATTTTTTTTTAAGTAAAATTGAGTAAGAAAACAGATTTTGGTGTGTACAAAAAGGTAAATGGAAAGAATCTCTATAAATCATCTTGAAGCATAAAGACTTGCATTCATGTTTTGATAAGCTATTTAAAAACAATAAAGCTTTAAAATATTCTTAACTAATGACCAAATAATATCTAATCAATATTCACTTTATTAGCTGGCAAGTGTAATAATATGAAGTCAGAGTACTGAAGAAACTAAATCTGTTTTCCCTGCCTTTGTAAAGATATAAAACCTATGAAGGCTTCCTTTAAAACAGCACAGACATGTGTCCAAGAATGTATCTGGTCTTCCTTGTCTCATCACTTTACTAATAATTTGACTTTTCCTATTGCAAGTGATTGATTAGTTGAATGCATGTTTAAAGCCTCATAGAAAGTGCTCATTTCTTCAGATGTGTTTTGCAAAGACCAGAAATTCACCATTCTGTAAGAAAAGTTATGAAATAGACCTGTCATAAACTCATGGGAAGGGTGTCCTAGGGAGTCACCTCTGTTCTCCACCAGGAGACTTTTAGCTGGCTTCCTTGCAGAGAAACATAAACATTTAGTCTGCTTTTTCGCTTTTAGGTTTGAAAATCCTGCCTTTTACTTAGTCTGACTATAGTTAAAGAAAATCGTTTTTCTCTGTCTCTATAACTGCCAATTTGGTTTTCTTTCCCCTGCAGTTTCAGTCATTCTAAAATACCTATAATGTGTTAGGTATGAAAGGTATGAAGGTTTATAAACCTTTACCCACACTTTCAAGGAGCTTATATTCTAGTGTAAGAGGAAGAAGA
This sequence comes from Rhinopithecus bieti, assembly GCF_001698545.2. Lineage (NCBI taxonomy): Eukaryota > Metazoa > Chordata > Mammalia > Primates > Cercopithecidae > Rhinopithecus > Rhinopithecus bieti. The sequence goes on from NW_016808858.1 coordinate 895,935, forward strand.
AGAAAACAGAAAAATAAAAGTGAAAAGTCACAGGGATTTTTTAAGGGGTCTGTGGAAGTCCTACTGAAGTTAAGGATGTCTTCCAAACTGCCGGGAAACGTCTTACTTGATAAACCTGATATATAAACCTGCCTATATAGGTAAAAGAACGGAAGTAATTCCAGGGAGAAAAAAGTGTAGGTTACACTGTAAGCTAGACATGTTCAGAGAATTGTAAGCATTTTGAGATAGAATAGGTGAAGATATAGCAGTGGGAAGGTGCAGAAGTGTGTCAGTTCTGATATTTGGCTGGTATGCATCAGCATGAATTAACCCATTGGTTATGACTTGCATGTTTTGATTGGATCCACATCTTACTAGTTGTTAAATAGTTTAAATCTCACCTCTGAGTATAATAGGAAGAGATTGGCAGATTTTAGGCCACGTAGTATATGCCAAATTATGGAGTGGAATATGATGGCAAAGGGGAGTCAACTAAGATCATTTTGCAGAAGGATGACACAATTAAATTTGTTTTACAGAAAAAAACAACTCTGAGGAAAGCAGGGACAATGGGATGAGGAAAAAAGAAAAGAAGCATTTTTAATCCATGTTATTGAAACAATTTAGCAAATGAGAAGTGTAAAATAACTATATTAAAAGACTAATATCTATACCTAAAGAGTACCTTTCTTATTAAACTTAGCACATTCTTTTATTTTAGGTAAAATTAAATCACTTAGGGTTGAATGAGGAGGTAGTTCAAATGCACTGCCTGTTGCAACTGCTTTGAACATTATGTTCCAGGATGCTGAAGTCAAAGAAAGCTCCTTTGTTCTGGGTCTCCTCTCCACGAAGAATCACGGCATTCAAGCCTGTACCCTCAACTCCAACAAACACTCCTAAGACTCTCTGATCTCATAACCCATCAGAAGCCCTTAAACCTCAAGAAGGATTGGAAAAAAAAGTGGAGTTTATGTGCAAAACATGACTACTTTTGAATAATAATGAAAACTTAACCTTAATACTGCTATGTATGTAAGCATATTCATCTTCACAGATGAAAAAACTCTGGATCAGGTAGCAAACCTCTCCTGTAAAGGGTCAGATGTTAAATATTTAAGGCTCTATGGGACATATGATTTCTATTAAAACTGTTCAGTTCTGCAATTATAGCCCCAAAGCAGCCATAGACTTTATGTCAATGAATGCAACTGTGTTTCATTGAAACTATCTTACAAAAATAGAATTCAGCTGATGGGCCTCAGTTAATCAGTCACTGTTTTTAGTATGATTTATCACAATGCCCACCAATTAATAGAAATGTACACATGTATATATGTGTATGTAAATGTGTGTGTGTGTGTGTATATATGTATGATAGTTCACATCTTCTGTTAATTCTACCAAATCATGTCAATCTTCTAGAAAATGGGCTAGGTGTGGTGGCTCATGCCTGTAATCTCAGCACTTTGGGAAGCTGAGGTCACTTGAAGTCAGGAGTTTGAGACCAACCTGGCCAAAATGGCAAAACCCCATCTCTACTAAAAAATATACAAAAATTAGCTGGGCTTGGTGGTGCCTGCCTGTAATCACAGCTACTTGGGAGGCTAAGGATGAAGAATCGCTTGAAGCCAGGAGACAGAGACTGCAGTGACTTGACATACCGCCACTGCACTCCAGCTTGAGTGATACAGTGAGACTCCGTCTCAAACAAACAAACAAACAAAAAAAAGAAATCTAGAAAACAGTAAAGAGCAAATGTTTTTGACCCGAGTTCAGCACAGAATAATACTGTTTGTCTTTGATTCTCTGCAGATGTTTACACACACTTATAAAGCAACTTCAAACTTTCCTGTTTACTAAAAACTAAAGTTTCATCAAAAAGTTTAGTTTCGGCCGGGCGCGGTGGCTCAAGCCTGTAATCCCAGCACTTTGGGAGGCCGAGACGGGCGGATCACGAGGTCAGGAGATCGAGAC
>NW_016808858.1:901731-923175 GCF_001698545.2 Rhinopithecus bieti
AAAAAAAAAAAAAAAAAAAAAAAAAAAAAAAAGTTTAGTTTCCTGGGAAAATGGAAGTGCAGTTTGAAAGTCCATCTAATTATTAAATTTTCTTGATTACAGAAAGTATAATTGCTTCCGGTTTCTTAATCTTATTTTTTTTTAAAGAAACATTTTCAGAATCATATTTAATTCTATATTTTCCTTTGTTTAAATTATCTCTCTTGAAAATAGAGAAAGATATATTATCTTATACTGTAAGGACAAAATTTATTACTGAAATTGAGGATTATCAAAGATCCAGAGATGGTTTTCCAGAATGGTTTAGGATACAGGTTACCTTCTAATATTCTCACTGCCATTTATTGCCCGTGGGACTTTGAGCAAATTAGTTGTCTCTCTGTGTCTCGGTTTCTTCAGCTATAAAATGAAGTTAATAATGATAGCTTACAAATAGAATTGCTATAAAAAGTCAGTAAATTAATATGTGAAGATCAACCACTTAGAACAGTGCTTGCTAAATAAAGATCACACTATAAAAAGTAATTATTATCATCAACAGTTTAAAAATATTTATCTAAACAAATGTTCGCAGTGCAGTCAATCTCAAAGCCAACAGGGTACTTTGAGATGCAGATTACTTTAAAGCACAAGCTCTAGTATTAGAAGAGGGCTTCAAAGTCCTGGGTTGGTTTCATCCTGGGCATAGGAATACTTCTTCATCCAATAACATCAAAGGCCTCTATTCATTATCAGTTGTCAGACCTACAGCACCTCCCAAGGCAACTGCTATTATTTAAATTTCAGCTGTTTATCTAGCAAGCAGAGTTGCCTTTAAAGACATAAGTAACGTCGGCCAGGCACGGTGACTCATGCCTGTAATTCCAGCACTTTGGGAGGCCGAGGCAGGCGGATCACGAGGTCAGAAGATCGAGACCATCCTGGCTAACATTTTGAAACCTCTACTACTAAAAATACAAAAAAATAGCCAGGTGCCTGTAGTCCCAGCTACTCAGGAGGCTCAGGCAGGAGAATAGCGTAAACCCGTAGGAACTTGTAGTGAGCCGAGATTGCGCCACTGCACTCCAGCCTGGGCGACAGAGTGAGACTTCATCTCAAAAAAAAAAAAAAAAAAAAAAAAAAAAAAAAAAAAACAACAACAACTAACGTCTCTGGGTTTCAGACTCTTCATCTGTAAAGTTAGGTTAATATTATTCACTTCAGAAGGGACTTGTGAAGAATAAAATAAATATCTCATTCTTTACATTTTAATAGGGGTGTTTGAGGCGGACTTTTATGCTCCAGGAGGGAAAAGGATTGAAGGTAAACACACAGCTTCATTTCACCACCTTCCTACTATCTCTTCTGCGGATAGTGACTCACCTGTCTGGTGAAACTGGAGAAGGAGTTGAGTGTGTATGACTCCATCTCTTCTTTTTATGGAGCAGTCTGTTCTCTGAACCTAAGAGTTTTTCTCTTGTCCTTCTGAAAGCTATCTATTAAAGTGGGCAAGTCCTGTGATTGTGCAGCCCTGTCTGTGACTGTGGGGATGGAGAAGAATATTTGGTCACAGATCAAAGATTTGGTTTTCATTTAGCTAATATATACTAACTCCATGACTTCTTGCTGGTATTTAATTTGAGAAAAGGACTATTGTTTAATGAACCTTTAAATCCCTGACAGTGAGAATTTAATATAATACTTTATGTGACTCTACAGTTACAAATGTTAAATTTGGTCTTATTTTACAAATATCTTATATTACAGTTTAATGAAATCTTTCTCTTTTCATTGTTTGTAACAGATGGAGTAATATCTTTAAAAAATAATAAATGAAACCACTTATTAGCAGTATAGTTTTCCTGGTTTCCAATCTCAACTGTTTCTCAACCCACTGTCACACCCCTTATGCTACACACACACACATACACACACAGAAACTTCCTTCTCCACTTGCCTCCAAATTTAGGAAGAAAGGCCATCAAGTGATTTTTCTATTTCTAAATATTTAAGCTGTATATATCCCAACACATTTTTAAATTTCAGTTCTTGTTCTGTAGTACATCTTCTCAGTTGGTTTCCTCTACCTGGACTTTAAATGTCACCAATTCCCACATTTTTATGAATTTTATACTATTCATAACCCACTTTTCATTAATTAAATTACCTATCCTACCTGGATACCAAAATTAACCAATTAAATAAACAACTGACCTTTCATGCAAGATACATATACTATATATCATAAATTTTAAAAATCTAAAAATTATAAAGCTTGGTATTGTCTGAAGATCATAAAGTCCAAATTAAATGACAAGAGTAAAATATTTTCAACATATTCCAATGAGCTACCTTCCTTAATTAGGAATTAATAATTAATAATTAATGATTCCTGATTAGAAATCAATAAGGAGGCAGGGCACGATGGCTCCTGCCTGTAATCCCAGCACTTTGGGAGACCAAGGCGGGCGGATCACGAGGTCAGGAGATTGAGATCATCCTGGCTAACACGGTGAAACTCCTTCTCTACTAAGAATACAAAAAAAAAAAAAAAAAAAAAATTAGCTGGGCGAGGTGACGGGCGCCTATATTCCCAGCTACTCAGGAGGCTGAGGCAGGAGAATGGCATGAACCCGGGAGGCGGAGCTTGAAGGAGCCGAGATCGCGCCACTGCACTCCAGCCTGGGCGACAGAGCAAGATTCCCCCCCAAAAAAAAAAAAAAGAAAGAAAGAAAAAAGAAATCAATAAGGAAAACTAAACAAAAAAATGATTTTAGTACATGGATAAGTAGCTTTTAGGACATAAAGATATATGTCACAACATATGAAAATATTTACTATCTTACTCATAATTTTAAAACTACAAATTAAAACATTATGATGCAATTTTCATTCATAATATTATCAAATAGCAAATGATTTAATAATACCATGAGTCGACATAGAAATACAAGTGCTTTTCACTATACATTTTGTTCACCATTTAAATTATTTTTCATTATCATAAATTACATCTTTGGAAATAAATAAAATATTAATGTTAAAAAATCTCTCTTTACCTCATTTTCGCTTAAAATATACAGTTAATCCTTGAACAATGCAGGAGTTAGAGGCAACATCATGCTACAGAGTCAAATATCTACATACAACTTTTGTTTTTTTTTTTGAGACGGAGTCTCGCTCTGTCGCCCAGGCTGGAGTGTAGTGGCCGGATCTCAGCTCACTGCAAGCTCTGCCTCCCAGGTTTACACCATTCTCCTGCCTCAGCCTCCCACGTAGCTGGGACTACAGGCACCCGCCACCTCGCCTGGCTAGTTTTTTGTATTTTTTAGTAGAGACGGGGTTTCACTGTGTTAGCCAGGATGGTCTTGATCTCCTGACCTCGTGATCCACCCGTCTCGGCCTCTCAAAGTGCTGGGATTACAGGCTTGAGCCACCATGCCTGGCCTAACTTTTGACTCTCCTAAATCTTAACTACTAATGACCTACTGTTGACCCAATTCTTACAAATAACATAATCAGTTGATTAATACATATTTTTGTATGTTGTATGCATTATATACTGTATTCTTATAATAAAGTAAGCAAGATGAAGAAATATTATCAAGAAACTCATAGGGAAGAAACATATATATTTACTATTCATGAAGTAGATGTGGATCATCATAAAGGTTTTCATCCTAATTGCCTTCACACTGTAGGCTGATGGGGAAGAGGAAGGGAAGGTCTTGCTGTTTCAGGGGTGGCAGTGGCAGACGAAGCAGATGAGGTGGAAGGGGAGACAGGAGAGGCAAGCACATTTGGTTTAACTTAACACATTAAAGGAAATGCATTGTAATTTCTGCCTGTCTTTTCTTTTCCATTTCTCTAAAAATGTTTCTATACAGTATCAAGCCTTCTTCCACTGTTAGCTTTAATTTCAATGCCTGTATCACGGAAAGGACCATGTCATAAAAGAAGCCAAAAGCAGTCTTGAATAACTGAAATCTTCCTGCTAGATTATCTAATGTCAATTTGCTTTCTGACACTACTTCTTCAACATCATCTTCCTCCTCATCTGGCACTGATCCAAAAGCACTCATCTCCATCAAAGTCATCTTCTGTTAATTCTGGTAGTGTGATGTCTGTTAGCTCTTGAATTTCTCCAAGATCCGTATTCTGAAACCCTTCACCCCCACCTTTTTTTTCCATACCCATGATCTCATGATTTCCTTAATTGGCTCTATCATAAATATTGTGAAGTGATACACAACATCTGGAAACAGTTTTCTTCAGCAGGGATTTATTGTATCAGGCTTGATGGCTTTCAGGGCTTTTTTCCATAACAACAATTGTATCTTCAGTGGTATAATTTTTCCAGACTTTCATGATGTTGTCTCTATTTGTATACTCTTCAAACTGTTGATGATACTTTCCATAGAGTACTCGGTGTAATGAGCTTTTATGGCCCTTATGACTCCTAATCTAGAGGCTGAGTTAGAGACTTTGTGTCTAGGGGCAAGTAGATATTTCCATGTCGAACTCATGAGGTTCTGGGCAGTAAGCGGCATTGTTCAATAGCAAAGGAACTTTATAAGGCAGTCCTTACAAGCCAGGTACTTCATGACTTCAGGGACAAACTGCTAATGAAACCTATCAAGAAAAATAGTTCTCAATGTCCAGGTCTTCTTGTACAACCAAAAGACTGGTAGCTGATGCTCATCTTTTCCCTTCAATGCTAGGAGATGAGCAACTTTGTAGATAAGAGAAGTCATGATCATAATAAACCTGACTGTATTTATCACAATACAGGAGGGTTAGCTTATTCCTTCCTAGCGTTCACTTCTCTTCTTTATTAATACATATTCTTTGTGGTATTTTTCTGTACAGAATAGAGCACTTTGACACACATTAAAAATCTGTTCCACAGTATGGCAATTCCTCAAGGAGATCTAGAACTAGATGTAGCAATGACCACCAATCCACTAATGGGTAATACCCAAAGGATATATATTTACTACAAGACACATGCACACGTATTTTATTGCAGCACATTCACAATAGCAAAGACTTGGAAACAACCCAATGTCCATCCTTACAGACTGGATTAAGAAAATGGGCACATATACACCATGGAAACTAGCAGCCATAAAAAAGGATGTTTGCGTCCCTTGGTAGGGACATGGATGCAGCTGGAAACCATCATTCTTAGCAACATCACAAGAAGAGAAAACCAAACACCGAGCATTTCCCTCCTCATAGGTGGACTGAACCAATGAATCACTTGGACTCGGGACGAGAACATCACACCTGGGGCCTATCAGGGAGGAGGAGGAGGGATTGCATTGGGGGTTATAATATATAAATATGAATTGATGGTGCCTGACGAGTTGAATGGGTGCAGCACACAACATGCAACAAATAACTAGTAACAAACCTGCACGTATGTACATGTACCCTAAAACTTAAAAAGAAAAAAAAAAAATCTGTTCCAGCAAATGTTCCTTCTCCTCAGTGGTTTTCTTAATGGTGTTTTGGAACTTGTCTGCTGCTGCTTGGGCAACATAAACTGTTTTTCTCATTATCTTGACAATTTTTAAGCCAAATATCTTTGTAAAATTATCAAACCATCTTTTGCTAGCATTAAATTCTCCAGCTTTAGATCCTTCACCTTCCTTTTGAGTAAGTCATCCTTTAATGACTTTGCTTTTTCTTGAATAATATTAGACTCTATATGTATACCTTTCTTATACTCAATCCTGCACCTACATTAAAGTTGCATTTTCAAAATTACATAAAAAAGTATTTCCCCAGAACAGTGAGGTTTTCACACCTGCTGGTGTAACCACAGGGATGGCTTCATATGTTTCCTTTTTTTTCATTACATTGGTCTTTCCTTATGCTGGATTTGTTTATTTTGAAATGAAGGGCATCTGCAGCTGCAGACCTCAATATACAGTATATACTAAGCAACTCAACTTTTTCTTGTGATGTCATGACTTTTCTCTTCTTTTTGGGAGTACTTCCAGCATCACTACTGACACTTTGGTTCCCATGGTGTTATTTAAGGTTCACAGTATTGCACGAGACATGATAAAAAAAATATGCAATAACTAGGAACAATCACTTTTTACTGTGATGTGTGATTTACTGCTGAAATGAACTGTTCACAGGGAGATGATTAGCCTCAAACTGTGAGTTAAGCAGATACTCGCAATACTTGAAATCATTGCAATATCAATAGGAGGTAGCTTTGAAATTATTACAGTAGTACAACATGTACTACAGTTAATTTTATGTAGTTATGATTTAATAGTAAATCTTTACTTTGTTTCCTCTTAGGAATGGCTCATAAGTGTGCACAAACATTTTGATAAATTTTAACATTTTATAATAGATTAGTGTAGATTTTATGGTAGTAAATGATAAAATAGTATATGTAAATATTATATTCATTTATGACACATATTTTCTTATTTTTTAAAAAAATCCTAGGCAACATAGTTTTTCTGTTAGTTTGTTCAAATTATTGCAAATCTCAAAAATAAATTTCAACATATCAATTGATAAAAAAATCTGTATATGGAGATCTGCACAGTTCAAACTCATGTTTTTCAAGGGTGAGTGGTAGATTTCATTCTTCATTCCTTATTACTTGAACTTACCAAAATACTGGCTTATATGTCATGGGTTCATTTTTTCACCTTCTACTCAGTTCTTAGCCACACCTTTGTTAATCTACTTTTATTACTCTATTCAGCCATGCCTTGTTAAATTGCCAATTCTCTCCACCTCAATAAATTCAAATGGCCATTTCAGTATTATTTTCAGTTGATCTCCTAAATTCAGTTGACCCTGTGGTCTTGCCTGTAAATACTCTCTTCCATCGACTTGGATGACACAACATTCTTGGTTTCCCGTCTACATCTCTGGATTTGCCTGTTCCTGTCTCTGATTTAGAATTCATCTTTTTTTTTTTCAACCTAAATGCTGAGGTCCCTCAAAGATAATTTCTTAGAATTCCTCTCTTAATTTTAACAAATACGTCCTTGATTTGATAGTATCCTGATGATTCTCTCAGTTCTATTTACAGCCTATATGTCTCTTCTGAGCTCCCAACTTACATATTCTCCTACCTAGTAGACTACTTTTATCTTTGAAATATACCTGAACTCTGGATTAAGAAAATGTGGCACATATACACCATGGAATACTATGCAACCATAAAAAATTGTGAGTTCATGTCCTTTGTAGTGACATGGACGAAGCTGGAAACCACATTCTCAGCAAACTATCACAAGGACAGAAAACCAAATACTGCATGTTCTCACTCATAGGTGGGAACTGAACAATGAGAACACTTGGACACAAGAAGGGGAACATCACACACTGGGGCCTGTTGTGGGGTGGGGGGAGGGACATCATTAGGAGATATACCTAATGTAAATGACTAGTTAATGGGTGCAGCACACCAACATGGCACATGTATACATATGTAACAAACCTGCACGTTGTGCACATGTACCCTAGAACTTAAAGTATAATAATAATAAAAAAGAAATATATCTGAACTCCACTTATCCAAAACTGAACTCATGATCTGGTGTCTACTTCACATCTGACATTTCCCAATGACCTCAGTAAAGGTACTATCATTCCTATTGTTAACTTTTATCCCATACTACAAATTTATGACATTGAATGACCTAGTAGAAGAAAATTATAGACATGCCTTTTTATTGCACTTGATTTTATTGTAACTCCGCAGAGATTGCATTTTCTAGAAATTGAAGGTTTGTTGGCAACTCTGTCCTACACATCTATTGGCACTATTTTTCCAATGGCATGGTCTCATTTTGTGTAATTTTGTTAATTCTCACAATATTTCAAACTTTTTCATTATTATTATATCTGTTATGGTGATCTGTAATCAGTGATCTTTTTTGCGTGTATTATTATTTCAATTTACATGATAATTATACACATTTATGACATAGAGTGTGATATTTCCATAAATGTATACAATATATAAGGATCAAATCAGGGTAATAAACATATCTGTCACCTCAGACATTTATTATTTCTTTGTGTTAGGAACATGCTACTGTTGTCATTGGTTTGGGGAATCACAAACTGTGCCCATATAAGACAGTAATGAGGGTAGTATGTTCTGATGGTCCCACCCACTGGCTGTACTTCTGTCTCTCTCCCTCTCCTCAGGCTTCCCTATCCCTAAAGATACAACAATATAGAAATTAGGCTAATTAATAGCCCTACAATGGCTAAATGCTCAAGTGAAAGGAAGAATTGTAAGTCTCTCACTTTAAAAGCTAGAAATGATTATACTTAACGAAGAAGGTATAGTGGAAGCAAATATAGGCCAAAAATTAGGCCCGTTGCAAAATCAGCCAAGTTGTGAATATACAGAAATGATAAGAAAGAGAAACAGCCTTATTGTTCATATGGAGAAAGTTTTCATGGTCTTGATAGATCAAGTCAGCCACAACATTCTTGTAAACCAAAATTCTAATCGAGAGCAAGACTTCAACTCTCTTTAATCCTATAAAGGCTGAGAGAGGGAGGAAGCTACAGAAAATGTGTTAAGCTAGCAGAGGTTATTTCATGAGGTTGAAAGAAGGAAACTGTCTCTATAACATAAAAGTGCTGGGTGAAGCAGCAAGTGCAGACTGATAGAGAAGCTTCAACAACATATTTTCAAGGTAGACAAAACAGCCCCTTTTTTTTTTTTTTTTTTTTTTTTTTTTTTTTTTTTTTTTTTTTTTTTTTTTTTTTTTATGGAAGAAGATGCCATCTAACACTTCTCAGCTAGAGAGAAGTTAAGGCCCTTGCTTTTCAAATTGTCAAAGGACAGGCTAACTCTTCTAGAGTAGATAATAAACTGGTGGACTTTAATTAGAAGCCAATAATCTTTCATTCTGAGAAGACTAGGAAATGTATGAATTATTGTTAAATTTATGACTGTGTTCTAAAAATGAAAAAACAAAGCGGCTGGCGTGTGACAGCACTCTCTTTACAGCATGGTTTATGAATTTTTTTTTTTTCTTTTTGAGATGATCTCGCTCAGTCGCCTTAGACTGGAGTGCAGTTGGCGGATCTCAGTCACTGCAAGCTCGCCTCCCGGGTTTATGCATTCTCCTGCCTTAGCCTCAAGTAGCTGGGACTAAGGCGCCCGCCACCTCGCCCGGCTAGTTTTTTGTATTTTTTAGTAGAGATGGGGGTTTCACCGTGTGGACAGTGATCGGTTCTTTGATCTTCCTGACCTCGTGATCCACCCCATTCTTGGCCTCCCAAAATTGCTGATTACAGGCTTGAAGCCACCACGTCTGGCGGATTTATTGAATATTTTAAGTTTACTTTTGAGAATTACTACTCACATAGTATATATATATATATATATTATATATATATATATATATATACACACACACAAACACACACACACAAATCCTCTCAAAGTACTACTGCTAATAATTGACAATGTGCCCGGCCAGCCAAGAGGTCTGATAGAGACATACATGGAGTTTAATGTTGCTTACATACTTACTAACACAATATCCATTCTGCAGAATATGAATCAACAAGTAATTTTGACTTTCATGTCTTATTATTTCTAAAATACATTTCATAAGGCATAACTGTCATAGGTGGTAATCCCTCAGATGGATATGAGCAAAGCAAGTTGGAAACCTTCTGGAAAGGATTCACCATTCTAGGTATCATGAAGAACATTCATGAGTCGTGGGAGAAGCTCAAAATATCAACAACAGGAGTTTAGAAGTGATTCCAACCCTCATGGATGACTTTGAGGTGTTCCAGTACTTCTAGTCAAGGAAGTAACTGAAGATGTAGTGGAAAGAGTAGGATAACTAGAATTAGAAAGTGAGTATAAAGATGGGACTGAACTCCTACAATCTCATGATAAATCTTAAATGGATGAGGAGTTGCTTCTTATAGATCAGCAAAGAAAGTGGTTTCTTGAGGTAGAATATACTCTGGTGAAGTTGCTATCACATTGTTGAAAAGAAAACAAAGAATTTGGACTATTACCTAAACTTAGTAGATAAAGCAGTGACAGAATTTGAAAGGATTGACTCTAATTTTAAGAGCAATTCTAACACGGGTAAAATGCCATCAAACAATGTTTCATGCTACAGATAAATACCACTTCCTTTTGTGAAAGGAAGACTCATTTGATGTGGCAAACTTCATTGTTGTCTTATTTTAAGAAATTGCCACAGCCACCGCCACCTTCAGCAATTGCCACCCTAATCAGTCAGCAGATACCAACATCGAGGCAAGACCCTCAACCAGCAAAAAGAATCCAACCCACTGAAGGCCCAGATGATCGCTTTCCTTTTTTTTTTTTTTTTTTTTTTTTTTTTTAGCAATAAAGTATGTTTGAATTAAGTTATATATATTTTTAGACATAATTCTATTGTGCACTTATTAGGCTACAGTATAGTATAAAGATACTTTTTTTTTTTCTTTTTTTTTGAGACAGAGTCTCTCTCTGTCGCCCAGGCTGGAGTGCGGTGGCACAGTCTCGGTTCACTGCAACCTGTGCCTCCCGGGTTCATGTCATTCTCCTGCCTCAGCCTCCTGAGTAGTTGGGACTACAGGCACATGCCACCACGCCCGGCTAATTTTTTCCATTTTTAGTAAAGACGGGGTTTCACCGTGTTAGCCAGGATGGTCTTGATCTCCTGACCTGGTGATCCACCCGCCTCTGCCTCCCAAAGTGCTAGGATTACAGGCATGAGCCACAGTGCCCAGCCCACTTTTTATATGAATTGAGAAAACAAAAAATTTGTATGATTTTTATTGTGATAATTGTTTTATTGTGGTGGTCTGAAGTCAAACCCACATTTTCTCCAAGGAATGCCTGCATACTTGTATGAAAATGACTTAATTTGGAATAGATATTCTAGCTACATGTAAAGATAAAGAATAATATCTACCTCTGGGGAATAGCCACTAAGATAGTTTGACTAGAAAAACTGTAATTTCATTGGCAAAGTTACTTCTTACAGTAAGTTCTTATCATTTCCATTTTGACAAATATTGATGTAGATTGACTTCTCACTAAGAAATGCTACTTATAATTCCCAAGTACTTTTGAAAGTTAAGTACATTTCCTTTTTGTGGTTTTGTAATAGTCATCGCATTAAAAAATCGAAATTCTCAAATTATTCAAATAAAATTAATTATAGATCAAATAAAACTATCTTTCAGTAGTTAATTTGCTAAAAACTAGTTCTTGTTTCCAAGTCTTATTTAAATTTCTAACTTTTAAATAATATATTTCAAGTAATTCTTTCCCAGATCCAGAACTAAGACAGTGTATTCATTCTAGAAAATAAGTCCCTTATGAAATGCCATTACTGTTCAGATTATTGATCTCAGCCTGCTATCAGAGCCAAAGTGTTTAGCAAGACTATTTCAGGGACCTGAACAGGATATTTTTATTCTCAATGAGACGGCAGATTACCCACAGCTCAAACGGAAAGACCTAGTGGGCAGGTCTGTATCATTCTAACATTCTATCGATGTGCAGCACAGATGGTCAGATGTGTTGATGGATGAAGGTGTCTCAGCAGCAGAGTTGTCTTAGTCCTGCCAAGCACTTAAGTTGAATGACCTATTAAACATGGTTGACCTAAGGCAGCTGGAGATATTTATAAGTAAATACAGCTATTAAATGTGGACCTTCTAGTAGGCTCTAAATATAGCCTTTTTTTTTTTTTTACACATAGCTTTTACTTCTAGCTCCTAAAGCCATTCATTCAAGTTGGATTTGGGGAAGAGAAGGAGAAAAAAGAGAGGTTTGCAGAATATATGTAAATAAAATAACACTAGAATGCTGAAAGAAGTTACAGGATGAACTAAATAAAAATTTTTAGGAGGCAACATTGATATAAAATACTAATTAAAATTAAAATTTGAATTATTTACAATTTTTTAAAATAAACCCAGGTTCTATGTAGAACCTAGGGTTTGCTATCATATAATAACTTTCCTTCTGTTTCTACTCTATAGAAGACAAATTAGTAGAAAAGAACACTGGATTATAAGTTATGATAGTTGGGTAATTGGTGACCTTAAGCACGTCATCCAAATTTTGGAGGTATCAGTTTCCTCATTTGTAAAATTAGAGTTAGTAGATGTAAACTTTTTCTTAAAACTATTAACTTTTGCTTTTCTGTTCCGTTTCACACATCAATATTTACTGAGTCTTACTTAGAGCTCTTGTGTATAAAATATAATAGTAGTTAATATTTAGGTTGTTCTTAGATGTGGGATTTTTTCATAACACTTATATGACCCTCTATCTAACTTATCTGTAAGTTTCATAAGGGCAATAATTATCGTTTCTTTTATTCACTGATTTATTTCAAGCACTTTAACACATACTAAATAGTCAACATTTGTCAACTTAATGGTTAAATGAAACAGTACATGTAAAGTGCTTAGCACAGTAATTGGCAAAAAGTGTTTGATAAATGGTCCTATAAATGGTTCTGATAAGTGGTTTATTAACACCCACAGTGCTGTCTCACTAAGATAGTTGGAAGAAGTTGGGATATTTCAAAGAGAAGTTGGAGAGTACTGAGGACCACACTGTTGTTCCCAAATATTTGAAAGAATATCACATGTTACTTTTAGAGAGAGAGAGAGAGAAAAAAAAAAAAACCTGGGCCAAGAGGCAGAAACTACAGGAAGATATTTTTTAAATTTGGAGTAAGGAAGACCTAACAAAACTGCTTAAAAATGAGATGAATTGATGTTCAAGTAAATGTCAAATTACTAAATAACCAGTTAATGGGGGGATAAAAAAATCTAACTAAAGGCTATAAATTTAGTATTCCATGAAATAAACTATATGGAAAGAACTCTGTGTTTATCATCTACAAAATAAATTTTAAAATACACAAAATATAAAATTTTGCAATGCTTCTGGAAATAAAATCATAGATGAAAAATGGCAAATACCGTAAAAACCAATCTATTTACTTAGTGTATGTGGGATCAAAGAACATTTGCTTTTGGAAAATACACCGTATGACTGAAAACAAATGCTGATTTTTCTTATTACTGCTGTCAAATGGAGCAGATAGGAATCATGGAATTCTTTATTCCCTATCAGAAAAACAGACCTACTTAAAGCCAGATTTTTTTCTTTTCTGATCTTTTTACTGCAGTGGTAACACTGCACTTCAGAATACAGTATGAGAATATTGGCAGCTGGCATGTTCCTGGGTTGCATAAAAGTAACTGGTGGATCATTCCTGCCAACTAGGGATGATTTTGACAAAATGTATGACATTGATAAAAAAGGAATCTCACTCAATATCATTTTTACTGAAGGATGTGTGGCCTCATACCAAAATAGCCCTATCAATCTATTGCCATCAGATCAGACAGAACAGAATTGGGTACATAAAATGGCTATCATAAAATGTATCCTAGCTGGAGCTAAGTCTGATCACAGAAGGTCAGTTAAGCATTTGAAAAATGAAGGTAGTACATTTCCCTTAATAGGCAATCAAAAGTTAGTAACAAGTGACTTGGCTCTCTATCTGGGGCAGAAATCCTGAGAAAGATGCAATGGTTTCTAAAGTTTTTGCTGTTCTTCACATTGGCTACCTGTTAATAAAAAGATATACGGTACATAATGTTTTAAAGGTATGCAATGAAGAAGCAGCTTCCCTACCACTTGTAACTTCCAGTGTTACCTTCTCAGAAGTGAACTTCATTCACACATTCAAAACTATGATGTTGTCTTACTAGTGATGATAGTTAATTTTATGTGTCTAGTGCCTGGGCTATGGGTGCCCAGACATTTTACCAAACATTATTCTGCCTGTGTCTGTGAGAGTGTTTTGGATAAGATTAATATTTGAAACAGTAGACTGAGTAAAGCAGATTGCCCTCTCTAATATGGATAGACTTCAATCAATTGAAGACCTGAATAGTATGAAAAGGCTAAGAGGTAATGTTTTTTGCCTGACAGCATGAGATGGGCATTGGTCTTTTTCAGCCTTCAGACTTGGACTGAAACATTGGCTCATCTTAAATTGCAAACCTACCAGCTTTCAGACTGGAACTTAATATTATCAGCTCTCATGGTTCTAAGACCTTTGGACTTGGATTGGAACCACACATTGGCTCTCCTGGGTCTTTAGCCTGCCAACTGCAGATCTTGTGACTTCTCCAATCACATGAACCAATACCTTGTAAATCATATATATACATATGTAAATATATATACACACATATATACATAAATGCATTTTTTTATATATGTATATAGCTTTGGTTTTATTTCTCTGGAAAATTTGACTAATATACTGATTCAGCCACAACAACAGGGAATGGGCTGAGTTGTGTCAATCAAGTGAATTATCCAGGTAATTCAAGTCAATCTCTGTGGAAGCTAATATTTTAGTATCTTGTCTAGAAACAGTGTAGGTGACCAGGCAAGGTAATGACATTTTTGTGATATAAAATAACAAGCCCATTTTCTAATGTTTTAAAAATGTGCTCTGAAAGCAATTCCTCACTTCCAAATCCCAAATTCTATGATTCTACATTATAAACCAAACTCATGTAGTCATTCTCAAAATCAATTTTAAAAGCAACTATGAAAAGACCCTGCATTGCCAAGACAATCCTAAGTCAAAAGAACAAAGCTGGAGGCATCATGCTACCTGACTTCAAACTGTACTATAAGGCTATAGTAACTAAAACAGCATGGTACTGGTACCGTAACAGAGATATAGACCAATGGAACAGAACAGAGTACTCAGAAATAACACCACACATCTACAGCCATCTGATCTTTGACAAACTTGACAAAAACAAGAAATGAGGAAAGGATTCCCTATTTAATAAATGGTGCTGGGAAAATTGGCTAGCCATAAGTAGAAAGCTGAAACTGGATCCCTTCCTTACTCCTTATACGAAAATTGATTTAAGATGGATTAGAGACTTAAATGTTAGACCTAAAACCATAAAAACTCTAGAAGAAAACCTAGGTAATACCATTCAGGACATAGGCACGGGCAAGGACTTCATGTCTAAAACACCAAAAGCAACGGCAACAAAAGCCATAATTGACAAATGGGATCAAATTAAACTAAAGATCTTCTGCACAGCAAAAGAAACTACCATCAGAGTGAACAGGCAACCTACAGAGTGGGAGAAAATTTTTGCAATCTACTCATCTGACAAAAGGCTAATATCCAGAACCTACAAAGAACTCAAACAAATTTACAAGAAAAAACAAACAACTCCATCAAAAAGTGGGCAAAGGATATGAATAGACATTTCTCAAAAGAAGACATGCATATAGCCAACAGGCACATGAAAAAGTGCTCGTCATCACTGGCCATCAGAGAAATGCAAATCAAAACCACAATGAGATACCATCTCACACCAGTTAGAATGGCAATCATTAAAAAGTCAGGAAACAACAGGTTCTGGAGAGGATGTGGAGAAATAGGAACATTTTTACACTGTTGGTGGGATTGTAAACTAGTTCAATCATTATGGAAAACAGTATGGCGATTCCTCAAGGATCTAGAACTAGAAGTACCATATGACCCAGCCATCCCATTACTGGGTATATACCCAAAGGAGTATAAATCATGCAGCTATAAAGACATATGCACACGTATGTTTATTGTGGCACTATTCACAATAGCAAAGACTTTGAATCAACCCAAATGTCCATCAGTGACAGACTGGATTAAGAAAATGTGGCACATATATGCCATGGAATACTATGCAGCCATAAGAAAGGATGAGTTCATGTCCTTTGTAGGGACATGGATGCAGCTGGAAACCATCATTCTCAGCAAACTATCGCAAGAACAGAAAACCAAACACCTCGTGTTCTCACTCATAGGTGGGAACTGAACAACGAGATCACTTGGACTCTGGAAGGGGAACATCACACACTGGGGCCTATTATGGGGAGGGGAGAGCGGGGAGGGATGGCATTGGGAGTTGTACCTGATATAAATGATGAGTTGATGGGTGCTGACGAGTTGATGGGTGCAGCACACCAACATGGCACAAGCATACATATGTAACAAATCTGCACGTTGTGCACATGTACCCTAGAACTTAAATAAAAAATACATATATATGAAAAAAAAAAATAAAGCAACTAGGAGTTTGAGACATGTTTGCTTTCCAAGTGAATTACTCAAGGATATAAAAAAAATCCATTTCATTACCTTACAGTCATGTGTTTTAGGACTTACAGATTCATCATCTTCATTTGTTGATTCCTGTTATTATTAATCAGCACATGGTGGGTCTACCTATTTTCCATGATTTTCTCCAGGCACAGGTGCATTATGAAATTTAAGCTCTATTTCCACTGCACAGATTAAGCTTTGAAAGATTTTTTTTTTTTATTGTACACTAAAAGCTACCTTTTGGTGCTGCCAAATTCTTGGTATCAACTCCATGTAAATTTTCTTATTGTCACTCACCTGCCCAGAAGCAGAAATTCTCCCGCTAGACCCAGGCGCCTCATGGCCATCAGCAGACCTCTCACCGTCATGCCCTCACAGAAGCAGGCCACCACCCGGGCCTTAGGCAAGTGACTTGTGAGCTTCTTCAGCAGCTTATCAAAGCTCTGCTCCCCTGCATTACTGTAGATTTTGTAAGAGTGGGCGATGCAAATCCCTTCCTTCGCTGACATATCTTTGAAGGCTTCCATCCCACTTTCTCCATAGTTGCCTGTGTGAAAACATAGATAAGCAGAGGGATAGTGAAATGAGATTGTTGCATTAATTGGGTGTAATCAGAATGCAGGTGTTAGGAGCATGAAAGTCATGGTGCAGGACTTGGAACCTGAAGAACTAAATTTCAGTTTTTGCTCTTTTGCTGACTTGCTTATTTTGGACAAATTACAATTGAACCACATTATACATGCATTCATCATTTATATTTTCACTGTGATGGAGAGAATAATATAAAAAGGGTAAGCAATTCATCATCCTTTTATGACTGAAAAACAGCTCTTCTTCTAAGTATGAGTTGATGGAAATATGTATCAGATTTTTTTTTGTTTGCATTCGATCTCACTTCCCTTTGCTTTTCATTGATGATAATTTCATCCTACTGAGATTTTTGTATTTAAAAATATAGTACATATGAGTAATACATGTAGTCTATATAGTATAGATGTTGCCATATAAATGTTTTATAAAGTATTATACTATATATAATATTCAGTATATTATATACTTATAGTCATGAGAATTTATGGTTTGGTCTTAACTAAAAATCTGAGATCCTTGATTAAGATTTAGTCTTGTCACAGATGAATGTGTAAACTTATGAAAAACGTTTACAGTTTTATCTTATACAAACATGGGGTATTCATAAGGATGAAAAAGTTCAAAGTCCTTTTCAAAATTTGGAGATTAAGGACTAATGGTAGTCTTTTAAAATTAATGGAAAAGGGGATTAATATTGACAGTCAGTTATATGCCAGGACACCAGGACCTTTATATATGTAATCTAATTTAGCACTCACAATAAAATATTGATGTAGATATTATAAGTTCCATTCCACATATAGATCAGAAAACAGATAAAGCAGTTAGGTCTACATTTACCTGGAGTTACTCTAGCAGTAAGTGGAGGGCTGAACTCCATTCACAGATCTAATAGCATAGGTTCTGCTCCCTCTACTTGTCTAAGGCTGACTCTTAGGAGTCTCAGAATTCTAGTTACATAAGCATTTCTCTTTTCTATTTGAAAGTGATAATTCTCCAATTTTAGATATTTTTGGAACATTTTAAGGCTAAATATTTTATACAGGGCTCATATTCTGAATTTTCAAAATATTAGATATATGAGGGGTATATGATATATATAAAAAATTAGGATTGTTTTGAAGAATACAAGAGGTTATTACAAGATAGCCAAGCTGTAGAACATATAAGGATGCGACTGACCTAAAAATCAACTTGACCTAGGAACTGGAATCTCGTCAGGATGAGTAGATATCAAATTAATACGGAGCACTGAACATTCAATCGCATAGGGTTCACTATATGTCTATAACTGCAATAAAAATAATTCCACAACAATTTTATTTTGGGAAAGTCAGTTTACATATGCTAGCTCACTGCTCCTTACAAATCTGTGATAAAGGTTAATGTTATCTCCTCTTGGCTGATAAAACTGAAGTTCAAATACAGATAGTAGGTGTCAGGATCTTGGTTTGAACATATGTCTCTGATTCCTGTCCTGATGTGGGTGCTACCATACCACAGGTACCTTGCTGCAAATGAAATCTGTAAACTTTGAGGGTGGATTTTGGTGAAGTTTTGTCTCCATGAACAAACTGCAAAGGGCAGAGCAGAGCAGGTCAGCTTGAGTCTGAGCCAAAAATACTGGTGGGCCAGCTGCATCTTTTCCCTCCTTCTCCAGAATTAAAAGCAACAAGAAGCCTCTGTCATGATGGCAGGTGGGCAATCTAGTTATTTTGCAATTAACAAAGTTTAAAGGGCACTTTCTGAAAAATGTGCCAATGGGCCTAAATTACTATCAGTTTTACACTAATGTGAATAATCTATTATTCTTTGATTTATTTTAGCAAACTCTGTTTTCAACAGACTGTCTTGCATTTCATGTTTTGATTTAATGCAGAGGCATTTGCATAAATAATTTGAAATTAGGTATAGTGATTGTGATGTGAATTTATTGAGAATTTCACATTATTTACTTTTATTCTCAATACATTCACTGTTAAACAAGAAAAGACACCTAACAAATTCAGAATTTTTAGCATTTTGTTCCTAACAGGTTTAACATTGTTTTTGTTTGTACAATATGTTGTAGAGAAGCAGCTTGAAATAGTGGAGAGAACTTTGTCATTAGAGAAACCTGAGTTCGACTTCAGTTTAGATAGTCTTTTTAATCTCAGCTTTCTGAAGTAACACTGCTTAATATTCAGATATTTTAATATTATTTTCAATGTATGTAAACTATCTGGTAGGTCACCTGAACCCAATTAATTGTACCTATTGAAATTATAAAGAATATTCTAGACAGAGTTTAGCTACTCTTTAATGCAGCATCCAAAACAAACAGTGGAGCAAATGGCACTATTGCTGAACACTAGACTAAAACAAGTAAGCTTACACTAGCAGAATAAAATATTATTTTCCCAGAGCAAATCTCAAGCTGTACTCTTTAAAATTAAAAAAGACAGGGGTATATGAAAATTTTCACTCAGTTTTGCAGTGAATCAAAAACTGCTCTAAGAAAGAAAGTTTAAACATTTAAATAAGAAACAGTTTTAATACATGTGTGACATAAAAATTTTACAGAATATAATTTTGATTTAACAAAAGAAAACCTTTGTTAGCCAGGAGACAAATGAGAATATGTCTTCCAATAAAACGGAAAAGACTGAAGCGTTGAGACTTTCCGATAGTTGATGGAAACACTGTATTCTATAATTATACATTTTAAAATAATGAAAAAAGCACAGCAAAAAATGTCTACAGGCTTCTCAAAGAATAGAACACATTTCAAGTAATATGTAGAATGAGGAAAAGCTAAGGAAGCAACGATTATTTTTTCCAACAGAGGGAAACAAGTAACTGAGAAAGAAAGCTGTGATATAAAATATGAAACTAACATGTGACTTCATTTTAAACAATGAATAGAAGTAAGAAGGAATCCATATAACTTCTTAAGGTAGCAGAGAGTTTATAACTTGGAATTTTTTGGAGAAAATGTAATCATAGCCCAATGTCTTCACTCATAGCTCACACTACTTACAGACATAATGATGCAAATGTCAATCACTGATTTTCATCTTTAAGAATCCACCTATAGACAAATGGAAAAACTCACTATGCAATAAAATATATTTGTTATCAACTTTTACAATGATAATTAAAGAGAAAGAAGATGAAGGCTGAGAGGTAGATGCAGGGAAAGTTGTTGGGAAGTGGAAGGCCATTAAAATCATCTACTCCCAATTTGGAAGTCAACATATACAGAAAATAAAATATATGTGATTAAGGGAATTACTGGATGCTAAAATAATACGGAGTTAGCTAATGTTATGAGAGAATTATATTAAAAGCAGGAATAAGAAGATGTACAAGGTAAGAAATAATGTCTATAGTCATTTAAAAGTAGCTATTTTTAAAAAAGACATTCATATTAGAGATACGGAGGTGAAAATAAAAGGATGAAAAACTGAAACACTTTTTTCACTTTAAGCCCTGCTGTACTATTTGACTTTTGAAAATGTGAAAATATACATTTAATGAAAAAAATAAACTAGCATACTTATAAGTCATTGAAAGGAGAGAGTTGATGCAGATAATTTTAAAAGTAATTGTCTTCTCTCTGCTTTATCAATTTATCCTGTTTTACGGATAAAACTCATAGAAGTTATTTATATTCTATGCTTGGTGGAAATGTAAATTAGTACACCCATTAATAAACTTCATGGAGGTTCCTCAACAAAACTAAAAATGGAATTACCATATGATATAGCACCCCTACTTCTGGCTACATTTCCAGCAAATTTTAACTGCATTCCCACGTTCATGGTAACATTATTTACAAAAGCCAAGTTCTATCCATCAATAGATAAATTAATTTAAAAATGTGGTGTATATATACACAATAAAATACTAGTCAGCCTAAAAACCCTAAAAAATTAGTTTAAAAGGAAAAAATTCTGCTATTTGCAACAACAATATATTATTCACTTTTGTACCGCTACTGAGACCTGTTAGATAACTAACACATGTTGAATAAAGAAATAAATTATTGAAGGAGCAGTACAAAATAATTAACGTCTATTTCCAGATTACTATAACTGCCCAACTATGTGACCAGCAATCAGGACTGTCACACTGTGTCTAGCGGGCATAATTCTAATAAGCTATTACAACATATTTCACTTAAAACATGAACAGAGTTGCACAATAATCAAAATGTTGGTATTTTTTCCTCAAGGACCCTAGTTTTTCCCTCAGATCATAACAGATTTTAATAATTCAACCTCAAATACTGTTTAAAGCTAGTGCTTTCACTAATACTATTTGACCTGAATTGCATCAGCTGGGATCTGGAAGTATCTGCCTACATTGACCCTATAAAGCACATGTTGGAAACAGGATTCATTAAAGAGTAACTTTAACTGGTGTGAGATGGTATCTCATTGTGGTTTTGATTTGCATTTCTCTGATGGCGAGTGATGATGAGCATTTTTTCATGTGTCTGTTGGCTGTATGAATGTCTTCTTTTGAGAAATGTCTGTTCATATCCTTTGCCCACTTTTTGATGGGGTTGTTTGTTTTTTTCTTGTATATTTGTTTGAGTTCTTTGTAGATTCTGGATATTAGCCCTTTGTCAGATGAGTAGATTGCAAAAATTTTCTCCCATTCTGTAGGTTGCCTGTTCACTCTG
>NW_016808858.1:924670-927934 GCF_001698545.2 Rhinopithecus bieti
GGACCCCAAAAGGGAAGAGTGTAGGAAGAGTAAGGGTTAAAAAATTATTTATTGGGTATAATGTTCACATTTGGGCGATGGGTACACTATAAGCCCCAAATTCACCAAAAGGCAATATATCCACGTAACAAACCTACACATAAACCCCCTGGATATAAAATTTAATTTAAATTGAATTAATTTAAATTAAATTTTAAATTAAATTAAAATATAAAATAAAAAACTTTCTGCTAGCCTAAGAAAATTTTATATTTTAACTGTATGTTAAAAGGCACTGAGTAATTATAAATTACTTAAGTAATTTATAACCATAGGTAAATGCTATTTCAGATGGTACGAATTCAATATCATTAACAACTGTGTTACAGTGGCCACTTTAAGATAAAGATAATAAAGTACAACAGCCTAGAAGAGGTGTACCTAGTGAGACATTTTGTTTTTCTGGCAAAATAGCCATTAAGTATATTGTTTAAATTTATCAATTTCACGTATGTTAGGGAAAACTATCATTAGAATAAAAATCAAACTATTATAATCATAGTAAAAGATACAAATAATTTTGTTTTCTTTGATATTTTTCCTTTTTTCATAGTATCCTTACTTCTCTCTCCATAAATGAGACCCCGAATCACTGCACAGAAGCTTGTGTATTATTTCCTCTATCATCTCTTATTTTTCATTTTCCCAAACCCTACTGACTACTATTTTTTGTTTCATACTTTTTACTATTCTCTTTCATATGTATCATAGACACCTCACATATTCTCATTTATTTATTTTTACTAATGCTGTTCTTTCTTCATGGAATACCTTTTTCCATGTTGTACAGATTCAATTCCCTAGATTCCTTTAGGATGGAGAATACATCTTCTCCATAGTGCTATTGTTTAATTACAGTATTTCTATAATCTCTGTAATTTATAATTGCTAAAAAAGTTTATAATTGTGGATCTTTCACCTTTATAACAAGGCTGATTATACTCATGATTTATTTGAAGTTCAAAATTTGGTTAAAAATATAAACCTTGATGTTGAATTTTTTTCTTAGGAAACAATTCACTTTAAATAATGTGCTATATCATGGGATTTCTAAAATGTCTCAGAGTCAGGAAACGAGTTAAGGTACTAAGTATTATAATAAATTAGGCTTAAATTAAAATAGACATTCTATATTATATATGTTTCCTATTGCATATATTCATTATATTTTGGATGTATTTACATATCCTACTTTCCAAAACTGTGAGCCCGTAGAGGTAGATAATGCATTTATTTAACTACATATCAACATTACGTATTTCTTGTACAGAAAAGTGGTACAAAAAAATTGGCACAAAAAAGTTTGGAAGAGTAGATACATTTTTCTAAGCAGATCACCAAGCAGATGATAAAAGAATGTGGAAAATACTTTTTCAGAAAGTATTCACTTCAGGAAATACTAAATCTTTGCAAAGAAAATGAATAAGTAAAATCTCCAAAATATAACTTTATTTTCCATCTTAGTTGGTCCAAATTATCTTTTCCTGACAAGGAAATTAAGATTTCCCATATAAATAATTATTTTAAAGTATATTTCAAGTGGCTTTAACTACTAATATCTTGTTGCTACTGTAAACACAGTTCATTTTACTGACAACTACTAGTGAAGTAAACTCATGTGAGTTGTGACATTAGTCTGGTATGACATCATCCCCTAAAAATATGTATAAGCAGCGTGAGTCTCCACTTCGCGTCCTTTAATGTGAATTAGAAGTGTTCATCAAGAGATCTTAACCCAAACTACCCATATTGAGGGGGTTGTGGCTTAAACTAGTGATTAACCAAAATGATCAGGAGTGGGAAAAGCTTGACAGTGAAGCACCTTTTCTTACTTTATTAATAGTTTTATAAAGATGTTCTTTTGTTTGATGCCATTTTTCCCACTACAGCTATATGTGCAATGGATATAGCATTCTAAACTCTATATTACACTCATTTGTTTATATTTATCTCCTGTTACTAGACAGTGTTCTTTAAGGTAGATATTTCTATGTTCACAACAAAAACATTGTATATACATATTTTTATGCACAGAAAGAAAGAAGTTAAATGATGCAAGAAATGTGTATACATATTTTTATGGAAAGAAAGAAGGAAGTTAAATGACCCAAGAAATAGTCCTAAAAATTTCTGTATAATTGAGATTTAGGTGTTTAGGTTCCTGGACATATGATTAATGTGAAAGTTTTAAAGCCAAAGGACTGGAATAAAAAGTTATTATCGGGGAGGGCAGAGCAAGATGGCCGAATAGGAACAGCTCCAGTCTCCAGCTCCCAGTGTCAGCGACACAGAAGACAGGTGATTTCTGCATTTTCAACTGAGGTACTGGGTTCATCTCACTAGGGAGTGCCAGACAATCAGTGCTGGTCAGCTGCTGCAGCCCGACCAGCAAGAGCTGAAGCAGTGGGAGGCATCACCTTACCTGGGAAGCACCAGGGGAAAGGGAATCCCTTCTCCTAGCCAGGGGAACTGAGACACACAACACCTGGAAAATCGGGTAACTCCCATCTCAATACTGCGCTTTACCAAGGGTCTTAGCAAACGGGCACACCAGGAGATTATATCCCACACCTGGCTGGGAGGGTCCCATGCCCATGGAGCCTCCCTCATTGCTAGCACAGCAGTCTGGGATCTAAAGGTAAGGCAGCAGCGAGGCTGGGGGAGGGGCGCCCGCCATGGCTGAGGCTTAAGTAGGTAAACAAAGCCACTGGGAAGCTGGAACTGGGTGGAGCCCACAGCAGCTCAAAGAGGCCAGCCTGTCTCTGTAGACTCCACCTCTGGGGACAGGGCACAGCTAAACAACAACAACAACAACAACAACAACAACAACAACAACAAAGTAGAAGAATCCTCTGCAGACACAAACCACCCTGTCTGACAGCTTTGAAGAGAGCAGTGGATCTCCCAACACAGAGGTTGAGATCTGAGAAGGGACAGACGGTCTGCTCAAGTGGGTCCCTGACCCGAGTAGCCTAACTGGGAGACATCCCCCACTAGGGGCAGACCGACACCCCACACCTCACATAGTGGAGAACACCCCTGAGAGGAAGCTTCCAAAGCAAGAATCAGACAGGTACACTCACTGTTCAGCAGTATTCTATCTTCTACAGCCTCTGCTGCTGATACCCAGGCAAACAGGGTCTGGAGTGGACCTCAAGCAATCTCCAACAGACCTACAGCTGAGGGTCCTGACTGTTAGAAGGAAAACTAACAAACAGGAAGGAA